>NW_028160661.1:250700-393200 GCF_964263955.1 Coregonus lavaretus | reverse complement strand
GAAATGCATTCCAGGTGACTACCTCATGAAGCTGGTTGAGAGAATGCCAAGAGTGTGCAAAGCTGTCATCAAGGCAAAGGGTGGCTATTTGAAGAATCTCAAATATATTTTGATTTGTTTAACAAGTTTTTTTTTTATTACTACATGATTCCATGTGTTATTTCATAGTTTTGATGTCTTCACTATTATTCTATAATGTATAAAATAGTAAAAATAAAGAAAAACCCAGGAATGAGTAGGTTTTCTATAACTTTTGACCATTAGTATATACAATATCAGATTGATTCAGATTGTTAAATAAGTGATACAAATCAACTTTAGCACACACTCAAATGACTGAAACACACAGAGACAACAGATATGACAGGTGTTTACTATAACCAGTAGTCTGATGTTAACTATAACCAGTAGTCTGAATGATCCAGTGTGTTAACTATAACCAGTAGTCTGAATGATCCAGTGTATTAACTATAACCAGTAGTCTGAATGATCCAGTGTGTTAACTATAACCAGTAGTCTGAATGATCCAGTGTGTTAACTATAACCAGTAGTCTGAATGATCCAGTGTGTTAACTATAACCAGTAGTCTGAATGATCCAGTGTGTTAACTATAACCAGTAGTCTGAATGATCCAGTGTGTTAACTATAACCAGTAGTCTGAATGATCCAGTGTGTTAACTATAACCAGTAGTCTGAATGATCCAGTGTGTTAACTATAACCAGTAGTCTGAATGATCCAGTGTGTTAACTATAACCAGTAGTCTGAATGATCCAGTGTGTTAACTATAACCAGTAGTCTGAATGATCCAGTGTGTTAACTATAACCAGTAGTCTGAATGATCCAGTGTGTTAACTATAACCAGTAGTCTGAATGATCCAGTGTGTTAACTATAACCAGTAGTCTGATGTTTACTATAACCAGGCTTATTCACTCTAATAAAGTCCCCCATAACCCCCACCCCGTGAGGAGAAACCCACTTCCCTTCAGCTTGTGCCCTTACTGGTATCATGGACACACACACAGAGGACAGGCTCGGGGGTTGGCATGCAACTGGCACAGAGACAGGGACAGGATGGCTCACGTGTGCCCAGGAAGCTGCTGCGTGGAGGGGGACAGAGAACGGGCACTGCCAGTCCACACTGTCCCTCGCTGTGACAATGAGACTGACCCTCTGCCAACCGGACATGGCTTAGTAGGGGCCGTGGGAGGAACAGGGTGTGTGTGTAAAGAGCCACTTACTGAAGTCTAGTATGTAGAGGTCTGAATGATCCATGAGGTTGAACTCATCTCCCATCCCCTGCTCTGGACACGGGCTGTGGAGGAGAGTACATGTTAGTTCACTGAGAGGTCATGACATCAGACCGTACAGGGCCATAGAGGTATCATCACACTGGAGATAGTGTTCCCCCTCAAACCAATCCCAATCCATATCTGGTACCATGACTGAGCCATGCTGGGATTGAGACTGGGGCATGGAGTATGTATCCATATTGACCACAGAACCTCAGTAGGGAGCCTCCTCCTCCTGTCTTGATGTTTTAACAGTTTTATCACCCAGGTGTGGCCAGAGCCCCGTCAGCCCCAGACCAGATAGTAAACCCAGTAGGCTTTTATCACCCAGGTACAAATTCAAGATCTCAAGAACAAGGCCCAGACAGGGAGCCAGCCGGTCACACATAGACCTCGGTTACATGCTGATCAGAAGGACCTGCATCCTGTGTTTTGGGGTTGTTATCAGAAGATGAGAGCAGCTCTCATTAGGCCCACAGGAAGGAGAGCGGAGAGAGGTGGTCAGACGATAGTACTGATAGTATCCCCCCCCCCTTAAAGCCCTCTGCAGCATCTCGCCTCCAGGCCCCAGGCTCACAACACATCTGTTTCCTGCCCTGCCTCAGGGAGTCTGCCCCAGGACTAGTACTAGTACTACACACCTGACATGTCCTGCTGTCTGCTGGGACACACTGGTGCGCCACAGAAGACCAAGACAACACACACCACCAACCACATCCATTAGCCTATCACACACCACCAACCACATCCATTAGCCTATCACACACCACCAACCACATCCATTAGCCTATCACACCATCTACCACATCCATTAGCCTATCACACACCACCAACCACATCCATTAGCCTATCACACCACCTACCACATCCATTAGCCTATCACACACCACCAACCACATCCATTAGCCTATCTCACACCACCAACCACATCCATTAGCCTATCTCACACCACCTACCACATCCATTAGCCTATCACACACCACCAACCACATCCATTAGCCTATCACACCACCTACCACATCCATTAGCCTATCTCACACCACCAACCACATCCATTAGCCTATCACACACCACCTACCACATCCATTAGCCTATCACACACCACCAACCACATCCATTAGCCTATCACACACCACCTACCACATCCATTAGCCTATCACACACCACCAACCACATCCATTAGCCTATCACACACCACCTACCACATCCATTAGCCTATCACACCACCTACCACATCCATTAGCCTATCACACACTACCAACCACATCCATTAGCCTATCACACACCACCTACCACATCCATTAGCCTATCACACACCACCTACCACATCCATTAGCCTATCACACACCACCTACCACATCCATTAGCCTCTCACACACCACCAACACTGCAGCCATCACTTAAATCAGCAATAGTCTAATGAGCTATTGTTGAATTAGCGATAGTCGAATGAGTGATAGTCGAATCAGGTATAGTTGTCTGTAGATATAGTTGAATCAGGTATAGTTGAATCAGTTATAGTTGAATCAGCTATAGTTGAATCAGTTATAGTTGAATCAGTTATAGTTGAATCAGCTATAGTTGAATCAGGTATAGTTGAATCAGGTATAGTTGAATCAGGTATAGTTGAATCAGGTATAGTTGAATCAGCTATAGTTGAATCAGATATAGTTGAATCAGCTATAGTTGAATCAGGTATAGTTGAATCAGGTATAGTTGAATCAGGTATAGTTGAATCAGCTATAGTTGAATCAGATATAGTCTGTAGGTATAGTTGAATCAGATATAGTTGAATCAGGTTGTTTTTTTATTGCACTACTATGCTTTATCTTGGCCAGGTCGCAGTTGTAAATGAGAACCTGTTCTCAACTGGCTTACCTGGTTAAATAAAGGTGAAATAAAATAAAATAAAAAAGGTATAGTTGAATCAGGTATAGTTGAATCAAGTATAGTTGAATCAGGTATAGTTGAATCAGGTATAGTTGAATCAGCTATAGTTGAATCAGGTATAGTTGAATCAGATATAGTTGAATCAGGTATAGTTGAATCAGGTATAGTTGTCTGTAGGTATAGTTGAATCAGGTATAGTTAAATCAGTTATAATTGAATCAGGTATAGTTGAATCAGCAATAGTTGAATCAGCTATAGTTGAATCAGGTATAGTTGAATCAGGTATAGTTGAATCAGTTATAGTTGAATCAGGTATAGTCTGTAGGTATAGTTGAATCAAGTATAGTTGAATCAGGTATAGTTGAATGAGCTATAGTTGAATCAGATATAGTCTGTAGGTATAGTTGAATCAGGTATAGTTGAATCAGGTATAGTTGAATCAGTTATAGTTGAATCAGGTATAGTTGAATCAGGTATAGTTGAATCAGATATAGTCTGTAGGTATAGTTGAATCAGATATAGTCTGTAGGTATAGTTGAATCAGATATAGTTGAATCAGGTATAGTTGAATCAGGTATAGTTGAATCAGATATAGTCTGTAGGTATAGTTGAATCAGGTATAGTTGAATCAGGTATAGTTGTCTGTAGGTATAGTTGAATCAGATATAGTCTGTAGGTATAGTTGAATCAGGTATAGTTGTCTGTAGGTATAGTTGAATCAGGTATAGTCTGTAGGTATACAGTGGGGGAAAAAAGTATTTAGTCAGCCACCAATTGTGCAAGTTCTCCCACTTAAAAAGATGAGAGAGGCCTGTAATTTTCATCATAGGTACACGTCAACTATGACAGACAAATTTAGATTTTTTTTCCCAGAAACCACATTGTAGGATTTTTAATGAATTTATTTGCAAATTATGGTGGAAAATAAGTATTTGGTCACCTACAAACAAGCAAGATGTCTGGCTCTCACAGACCTGTAACTTCTTCTTTAAGAGGCTCCTCTGTCCTCCACTTGTTACCGGTATTAATGGCACCTGTTTGAACTTGTTATCAGTATAAAAGACACCTGTCCACAACCTCAAACAGTCACACTCCAAACTCCACTATGGCCAAGACCAAAGAGCTGTCAAAGGACACCAGAAACAAAATTGTAGACCTGCACCAGGCTGGGAAGACTGAATCTGCAATAGGTAAGCAGCTTGGTTTGAAGAAATCAACTGTGGGAGCAATTATTAGGAAATGGAAGACATACAAGACCACTGATAATCTCCCTCGATCTGGGGCTCCACGCAAGATCTCACCCCGTGGGGTCAAAATGATCACAAGAACGGTGAGCAAAAATCCCAGAACCACACAGGGGGACCTAGTGAATGACCTGCAGAGAGCTGGGACCAAAGTAACAAAGCCTACCATCAGTAACACACTACGCCGCCAGAGACTCAAATCCTGCAGTGCCAGACGTGTCCCACTGCTTAAGCCAGTACATGTCCAGGCCCGTCTGAAGTTTGCTAGAGTGCATTTGGATGATCCAGAAGAGGATTGGGAGAATATCATATGGTCAGATGAAACCAAAATATAACTTTTTGGTAAAAACTAAACTCGTTGTGTTTGGAGGACAAAGAATGATGAGTTGCATCCAGAGAACACCATACCTACTGTGAAGCATGGGGGTGGAAACATCATGCTTTGGGGCTGTTTTTCTGCAAAGGGACCAGGACGACTGATCCGTGTAAAGGAAAGAATGAATGGGGCCATGTATCGTGAGATTTTGAGTGAAAACCTCCTTCCATCAGCAAGGGCATTGAAGATGAAACGTGGCTGGGTCTTTCAGCATGACAATGATCCCAAACACACTGCCCGGGCAACGAAGGAGTGGCTTCGTAAGAAGCATTTCAAGGTCCTGGAGTGGCCTAGCCAGTCTCCAGATCTCAACCCCATAGAAAATCTTTGGAGGGAGTTGAAAGTCTGTGTTGCCCAGCGACAGCCCCAAAACATCACTGCTCTAGAGGAGATCTGCATGGAGGAATGGGCCAAAATACCAGCAACAGTGTGTGAAAACCTTGTGAAGACTTACAGAAAACGTTTGACCTGTGTCATTGCCAACAAAGGGTATATAACAAAGTATTGAGAAACTTTTGTTATTGACCAAATACTTATTTTCCACCATAATTTGCAAATAAATTCATTAAAAATCCTACAATGTGATTTTCTGGATTTTTTTTCTCAATTTGTCTGTCATAGTTGACGTGTACCTATGATGAAAATTACAGGCCTCTCTCATCTTTTTAAGTGGGAGAACTTGCACAATTGGTGGCTGACTAAATACTTTTTTTCCCCCACTGTATAGTTGAATCAGGTATAGTTGTCTGTAGATATAGTTGAATCAGGTATAGTTGAATCAGGTATAGTTGTCTGTAGATATAGTTGAATCAGGTATAGTTGAATCAGGTATAGTTGAATCAGGTATAGTTGAATCAGGTATAGTTGAATCAGGTATAGTTGAATCAGGTATAGTTGAATCAGTTATAGTTGAATCAGCTATAGTTGAATCAGGTATAGTTGAATCAGGTATAGTTGTCTGTAGGTATAGTTGAATCAAGTATAGTTGTCTGTAGGTATAGTTGAATCAGGTATAGTTGAATCAGTTATAGTTTAATCAGGTATAGTCTGTAGGTATAGTTGAATCAGGTATAGTTGACTGTAGGTATAGTTGAATCAGGTATAGTTGTCTGTAGGTATAGTTGAATCAGTTATAGTTGAATCAGTTATAGTTGAATCAGCTATAGTTGAATCAGGTATAGTTGAATCAGTTATAGTTTAATCAAGTATAGTTGAATCAGCTATCAGTTGAATCAGATATAGTTTAATCAGTTATAGTTGAATCAGCTATAGTTGAATCAGTTATAGTTGAATCAGCTATAGTTGAATCAGTTATAGTTGAATCAGTTATAGTTGCATCAGTTATAGTTGCATCAGTTATAGTTGAATCAGTTATAGTTGAATCAGCTATAGTTGAATCAGTTATAGTTGAATCAGTTATAGTTGCATCAGTTATAGTTGCATCAGTTATAGTTGAATCAGTTATAGTTGAATCGGGTATACAGTAGTTATCTGTAGCAGCTAAGGCAAGGGAATAGCTGAGCCTTGTACAGTCTGCTTTGGCTAAACTCAAGTAGGTGTGTGGATGAGAAAGCCAATATTGCTTGAATAAGAGGAAAACAGTTATATCACTTAATTACAATAACATCCATCTGATGAATGACATCCTGTAGAATGTGAATTACACTATTCCTCTTCCTTCTGTTTTCTCATCTCCTCCTTTCTCTCTCCATCCATTTCCATGACTTACTCCATCATTCTCCATCTCTCTCCGCGTTCCCAGGATGTTGTAAGGTTTTACGTTCCTAATCTTGACTAAATAAACAGCTTGTGGATTTAAAGCGGCCAGGAGAGGAACGGAGCACGAGCCCAGAGGTCCCAGGGGGCCAGCTGGGGAACTCATTACGCACCCCTCTACCCTCCCTAACTACTACCCCTCCCCCTCCCCCTTGGCAGGTCCCCTAACCCCGACCCTGACCACCCCACCAACCTCCCCCAGCAGCTTACAGCGATTTTCAAACACAATGAGATTGGAGGTGAAGTGGAGAGCAAGACAGTCCCCTCTCTCTGGATAGAAAGGGTTAGGGTTAGGGAGCAGGGGGGACTGTGGTAGAACCATACAGCGTACTCAGGGGGACTGTGGTAGAACCATACAGGGTAGTCAGGAGGACTGTGGTAGAACCATACAGGGTAGTCAGGAGGACTGTGGTAGAACCATACAGGGTAGTCAGGAGGACTGTGGTAGAACCATACAGGGTAGTCAGGAGGACTGTGGTAGAACCATACAGGGTAGTCAGGAGGACTGTGGTAGAACCATACAGGGTAGTCAGGAGGACTGTGGTAGAACCATACAGGGTAGTCAGGAGGACTGTGGTAGAACCATACAGCGTACTCAGGGGGACTGTGGTAGAACCATACAGCGTACTCAGGGGGACCCTCTACTGTATCCAGGAAGGCTGCTGAGAATGACTTGTCTGTAGCTACTGCAGAGTCCTCTAAGTCCATAGCAGCAGCCCTCATTAGTCCCAGCCAATCAGGAGCTGCTGTTGCCATGCCATCACTCACACAGAGAGAGCAGGTAGGTAGGCCGACTGATGATAAGCAACAGAGGCTTCTCCTTATTTATCTAGCAGGGCATGTAGTCCTCCAATGGAGCTCTGAATGCTCTGATCCTAACAACACAGATGGGAAACTGGGCAGAACGTTAGTTCTTAGGGTTACGCTAGGCTAAACACCTGAGAGGGAGAGAGAGGGGAGGGAGAGAGAGGGGAAGAGAGAGAGGGGAGGGAGAGAGAGGGGAGGGAGAGAGAGAGGGGAGGGAGAGAGAGGGGAGGGAGAGAGAGGGGAGGGAGAGAGAGGGGAGGGAGAGAGAGGGGAGGGAGAGAGAGAGGGGAGGGAGAGAGAGAGGGGAGGGAGAGAGAGGGGAAGAGAGTGAGTTAGGGTTAGGGAAACACGGTGCAACTAGGTTCGCGTTAGGGCCTGTATCTGTTGCTCCTGATAAGCGTCTGACAGGAAGTCATATTGTAGCATGATGAGTTCCTCTGACCAGACGGTTCTAAAGGACCAACAGGAAGTAGTGTTTTGATTCTGAAGGGCCACAGCTTAACAGGAAGTGGACAGAGGATGAAGCAGGAAGCGGTTTCACATCACATTCCTCCTAGACTGAGGATACAGCGGATAACAGACTCCCAGTGCTTGTTCAGGCAAGGGAGAGATCATCACCAGAGCTTGTCTTCATAAAGGAGGAAGAGACAGGCCCTAACCCTAACCAGTCTAGTATTTACCCTACCTGGCACCACAACACTATCAGGAGAAAGAGACAGGCCCTAACCCTAACCAGTCTAGTATTTACCCTACCTGGCACCACAACACTATCAGGAGGAAGAGACAGGCCCTAACCCTAACCAGTCTAGTATTTACCCTACCTGGCACCACAACACTATCAGGAGGAAGAGACAGGCCCTAACCCTAACCAGTCTAGTATTTACCCTACCTGGCACCACAACACTATCAGGAGGAAGAGACAGGCCCTAACCCTAACCAGTCTAGTATTTACCCTACCTGGCACCACAACACTATCAGGAGGAAGAGACAGGCCCTAACCCTAACCCTAACCAGTCTAGTATTTACCCTACCTGGCACCACAACACTATCAGGAGGAAGAGACAGGCCCTAACCCTAACCCTAACCAGTCTAGTATTTACCCTACCTGGCACCACAACACTATCAGGAGGACGAGACAGGCCCTAACCCTAACCAGTCTAGTATTTACCCTACCTGGCACCACAACACTATCAGGAGGAAGAGACAGGCCCTAACCCTAACCAGTCTAGTATTTACCCTACCTGGCACCACAACACTATCAGGAGGAAGAGACAGGCCCTAACCCTAACCAGTCTAGTATTTACCCTACCTGGCACCACAACACTATCAGGAGGAAGAGACAGGCCCTAACCCTAACCAGTCTAGTATTTACCCTACCTGGCACCACAACACTATCAGGAGGAAGAGACAGGCCCTAACCCTAACCAGTCTAGTATTTACCCTACCTGGCACCACAACACTATCAGGAGGAAGAGACAGGCCCTAACCCTAACCAGTCTAGTATTTACCCTACCTGGCACCACAACACTATCAGGAGGAAGAGACAGGCCTTAACCCTAACCAGTCTAGTATTTACCCTACCTGGCACCACAACACTATCAGGAGGAAGAGACAGGCCCTAACCCTAACCAGTCTAGTATTTACCCTACCTGGCACCACAACACTATCAGGAGGAAGAGACAGGCCCTAACCCTAACCAGTCTAGTATTTACCCTACCTGGCACCACAACACTATCAGGAGGAAGAGACAGGCCTTAACCCTAACCAGTCTAGTATTTACCCTACCTGGCACCACAACACTATCAGGAGGAAGAGACAGGCCCTAACCCTAACCAGTCTAGTATTTACCCTACCTGGCACCACAACCTATCAGGAGGGAGAACGCACCGGGCAGCTGGCAGGTTAACATTTAAGTATCTTAATGTACGGTTTCCACCAGGCTGGTTACAGCTAGGGATAAACCGATCAGATCCTGACCTGGGCCAACCAACGCGGAGAATCCTTCCATTCCTCTACAGGACTCATTTCCTCCATGTAAAAGGGATACTGCGATACAGCATCCATACGCTACCCTATCGGTAGACTTCCAGTTACTGTGCTAACGCTAGTTAGCATTGGTTTTATGTTTCTACCTTCATACAGAGACATAAACATGGTATCCACAAGTTCATCTGACTCTGGTGAAGTAGACAAACGTAATTTGTCCAAATCTCAGTCAGCCTTCCATGTATCTGTGCCCCGTCCTGGGTAGTGGTTAAATAGTGACTGACTATAGAGACTAGACTGTAGTGACTGACTAGACTATAGAGACTAGACTGTAGTGACTGACTAGACTATAGAGACTAGACTGTAGAGACTGACTAGACTATAGAGACTAGACTGTAGTGACTGACTAGACTATAGAGACTAGACTGTAGAGACTGACTAGACTATAGAGACTAGACTGTAGTGACTGACTAGACTATAGAGACTAGACTGTAGTGACTGACTAGACTATAGAGACTAGACTGTAGAGACTGACTAGACTATAGAGACTAGACTGTAGAGACTGACTAGACTATAGAGACTAGACCGTAGAGACTGACTAGACTATAGAGACTAGACTGTAGAGACTGACTAGACTATAGAGACTAGACTGTAGAGACTGACTAGACTATAGAGACTAGACTGTAGAGACTGACTAGACTATAGAGACTAGACTGTAGAGACTGACTAGACTATAGAGACTAGACTGTAGAGACTGACTAGACTATAGAGACTAGACTGTAGAGACTGACTAGACTATAGAGACTAGACTGTAGAGACTGACTAGACTATAGAGACTAGACTGTAGAGACTGACTAGACTATATAGACTAGACTGTAGAGACTGACTAGACTATAGAGACTAGACTGTAGAGACTGACTAGACTATAGAGACTAGACTGTAGAGACTGACTAGACTATAGAGACTAGACTGTAGAGACTGACTAGACTATAGAGACTAGACTGTAGAGACTGACTAGACTATAGAGACTAGACCGTAGTGACTGACTAGACTATAGAGACTAGACTGTAGAGACTGACTAGACTATAGAGACTAGACTGTAGAGACTGACTAGACTATAGAGACTAGACTGTAGAGACTGACTAGACTATAGAGACTAGACTGTAGAGACTGACTAGACTATAGAGACTAGACTGTAGAGACTGACTAGACTATAGAGACTAGACTGTAGAGACTGACTAGACTATAGAGACTAGACCGTAGTGACTGACTAGACTATAGAGACTAGACTGTAGAGACTGACTAGACTATAGAGACTAGACTGTAGAGACTGACTAGACTATAGAGACTAGACCGTAGAGACTGACTAGACTATAGAGACTAGACTGTAGAGACTGACTAGACTATAGAGACTAGACTGTAGTGACTGACTAGACTATAGAGACTAGACTGTAGAGACTGACTAGACTATAGAGACTAGACTATAGAGACTAGACTGTAGAGACTGACTAGACTATAGAGACTGACTAGACTATAGAGACTAGACTGTAGAGACTGACTAGACTATAGAGACTAGACTGTAGTGACTGACTAGACTATAGAGACTAGACTGTAGAGACTGACTAGACTGTAGAGACTAGACTGTAGTGACTGACTAGACTATAGAGACTAGACTGTAGAGACTGACTAGACTATAGAGACTAGACTGTAGAGACTGACTAGACTATAGATACTAGACTGTAGAGACTAGACTGTAGTGACTGACTAGACTATAGAGACTAGACTGTAGAGACTGACTAGACTATAGATACTAGACTGTAGAGACTGAGTAGACTATAGAGACTAGACTGTAGAGACTGACTAGACTATAGAGACTAGACTGTAGTGACTGACTAGACTATAGAGACTAGACTGTAGTGACTGACTAGACTATAGAGACTAGACTGTAGTGACTGACTAGACTATAGAGACTAGACTATAGAGACTAGACTGTAGTGACTGACTAGACTATAGAGACTAGACTATAGAGACTGACTAGACTATAGAGACTAGACCGTAGTGACTGACTAGACTATAGAGACTAGACTATAGAGACTAGACTGTAGAGACTAGACTATAGAGACTAGACTGTAGTGACTAGACTATAGAGACTAGACTGTAGAGACTAGACTATAGAGACTAGACTGTAGAGAATGACTAGACTATAGAGACTAGACTATAGAGACTGACTAGACTATAGAGACTAGACTGTAGAGACTAGACTATAGAGACTAGACTGTAGTGACTAGACTATAGAGACTAGACTGTAGTGACTAGACTATAGAGACTAGACTATAGAGACTAGACTGTAGAGACTGACTAGACTATAGAGACTAGACTGTAGTGACTGACTAGACTATAGAGACTAGACTGTAGTGACTAGACTATAGAGACTAGACTATAGAGACTAGACTGTAGTGACTGACTAGACTGTAGTGACTAGACTATAGAGACTAGACTATAGAGACTAGACTGTAGAGACTGACTAGACTATAGAGACTGACTAGACTATAGAGACTAGACTGTAGAGACTGACTAGACTATAGAGACTAGACTGTAGTGACTGACTAGACTATAGAGACTAGACTGTAGAGACTGACTAGACTATAGAGACTAGACTGTAGAGACTGACTAGACTATAGAGACTGACTAGACTATAGAGACTAGACTGTAGAGACTGACTAGACTATAGAGACTAGACTGTAGTGACTGACTAGACTATAGAGACTAGACTGTAGAGACTGACTAGACTATAGAGACTAGACTGTAGAGACTGACTAGACTATAGAGACTGACTAGACTATAGAGACTAGACTGTAGAGACTGACTAGACTATAGAGACTAGACTGTAGTGACTGACTAGACTATAGAGACTAGACTGTAGTGACTGACTAGACTATAGAGACTAGACTGTAGAGACTGACTAGACTATAGAGACTAGACTGTAGAGACTGACTAGACTATAGAGACTAGACTGTAGAGACTGACTAGACTATAGAGACTAGACTGTAGTGACTGACTAGACTATAGAGACTAGACTATAGAGACTAGACTGTAGTGACTGACTAGACTATAGAGACTAGACTGTAGTGACTGACTAGACTATAGAGACTAGACTGTAGTGACTGACTAGACTATAGAGACTAGACTATAGAGACTAGACTGTAGTGACTGACTAGACTATAGAGACTAGACTATAGAGACTGACTAGACTATAGAGACTAGACTATAGAGACTAGACTGTAGTGACTGACTAGACTATAGAGACTAGACTATAGAGACTAGACTGTAGTGACTGACTAGACTATAGAGACTAGACTGTAGTGACTGACTAGACTATAGAGACTAGACTGTAGTGACTGACTAGACTATAGAGACTAGACTATAGAGACTAGACTGTAGTGACTGACTAGACTATAGAGACTAGACTATAGAGACTGACTAGACTATAGAGACTAGACCGTAGTGACTGACTAGACTATAGAGACTAGACTATAGAGACTAGACTGTAGAGACTAGACTATAGAGACTAGACTGTAGTGACTGACTAGACTGTAGTGACTAGACTATAGAGACTAGACTATAGAGACTAGACTGTAGAGACTGACTAGACTATAGAGACTAGACTGTAGTGACTGACTAGACTATAGAGACTAGACTGTAGTGACTAGACTATAGAGACTAGACTATAGAGACTAGACTATAGAGACTAGACTATAGAGACTAGACTGTAGTGACTGACTAAACTGTAGTGACTAGACTATAGAGACTAGACTATAGAGACTAGACTGTAGAGACTGACTAGACTATAGAGACTAGACTGTAGAGACTGACTAGACTATAGAGACTGACTAGACTATAGAGACTAGACCGTAGTGACTGACTAGACTATAGAGACTAGACCGTAGTGACTGACTAGACTATAGAGACTAGACTGTAGTGACTGACTAGACTATAGAGACTAGACTATAGAGACTAGACCGTAGTGACTGACTAGACTATAGAGACTAGACTATAGAGACTAGACTATAGAGACTAGACTATAGAGACTAGACTGTAGAGACTGACTAGACTATAGAGACTAGACTGTAGAGACTGACTAGACTATAGAGACTGACTAGACTATAGAGACTAGACCGTAGTGACTGACTAGACTATAGAGACTAGACTGTAGTGACTGACTAGACTATAGAGACTAGACCGTAGTGACTGACTAGACTATAGAGACTAGACTGTAGTGACTGACTAGACTATAGAGACTAGACTGTAGTGACTGACTAGACTATAGAGACTAGACTATAGAGACTGACTAGACTATAGAGACTAGACTGTAGTGACTAGACTATAGAGACTATACTATAGAGACTAGACTATAGAGACTGACTAGACTATAGAGACTAGACTATAGAGACTAGACTATAGAGACTAGACTGTAGTGACTGACTAGACTATAGAGACTAGACTATAGAGACTAGACCGTAGTGACTGACTAGACTATAGAGACTAGACTGTAGAGACTAGACTGTAGTGACTGACTAGACTATAGAGACTAGACTATAGAGACTGACTAGACTATAGAGACTAGACTGTAGTGACTGACTAGACTATAGAGACTAGACTGTAGTGACTGACTAGACTATAGAGACTAGACTGTAGAGACTGACTAGACTATAGAGACTAGACTGTAGTGACTGACTAGACTATAGAGACTAGACTATAGAGACTAGACTATAGAGACTAGACTATAGAGACTAGACTGTAGTGACTAGACTATAGAGACTAGACTATAGAGACTGACTAGACTATAGAGACTAGACTGTAGTGACTGACTAGACTATAGAGACTAGACTATAGAGACTAGACTATAGAGACTAGACTGTAGTGACTGACTAGACTGTAGTGACTAGACTATAGAGACTAGACTATAGAGACTAGACTGTAGAGACTGACTAGACTATAGAGACTAGACTGTAGAGACTGACTAGACTATAGAGACTGACTAGACTATAGAGACTAGACCGTAGTGACTGACTAGACTATAGAGACTAGACTGTAGTGACTCACTAGACTATAGAGACTAGACTGTAGTGACTAGACAATAGAGACTAGACTATAGAGACTGACTAGACTATAGAGACTAGACTATAGAGACTGACTAGACTATAGAGACTAGACCGTAGAGACTGACTAGACTATAGAGACTAGACTGTAGAGACTGACTAGACTATAGAGACTAGACTGTAGTGACTGACTAGACTATAGAGACTAGACTATAGAGACTAGACTATAGAGACTGACTAGACTATAGAGACTAGACTGTAGTGACTAGACTATAGAGACTAGACTGTAGAGACTGACTAGACTATAGAGACTAGACTATAGAGACTGACTAGACTATAGAGACTAGACCGTAGAGACTAGACTATAGAGACTAGACTATAGAGACTAGACTGTAGTGACTGACTAGACTATAGAGACTAGACTATAGAGACTAGACCGTAGTGACTGACTAGACTATAGAGACTAGACTGTAGTGACTGACTAGACTATAGAGACTAGACTATAGAGACTGACTAGACTATAGAGACTAGACTGTAGTGACTAGACTATAGAGACTAGACTATAGAGACTAGACTGTAGTGACTGACTAGACTATAGAGACTAGACTGTAGTGACTGACTAGACTATAGAGACTAGACTGTAGTGACTGACTAGACTATAGAGACTAGACTATAGAGACTGACTAGACTATAGAGACTAGACTGTAGTGACTGACTAGACTATAGAGACTAGACTATAGAGACTGACTAGACTATAGAGACTAGACTGTAGAGACTGACTAGACTATAGAGACTAGACTGTAGTGACTGACTAGACTATAGAGACTAGACTGTAGTGACTGACTAGACTATAGAGACTAGACTATAGAGACTGACTAGACTAGAGACTAGACTGTAGTGACTAGACTATAGAGACTAGACTAGAGACTAGACTGTAGTGACTGACTAGACTATAGAGACTAGACTATAGAGACTAGACTATAGAGACTGACTAGACTATAGAGACTAGACTGTAGTGACTAGACTATAGAGACTAGACTATAGAGACTAGACTGTAGTGACTGACTAGACTATAGAGACTAGACTATAGAGACTGACTAGACTATAGAGACTAGACTGTAGTGACTAGACTATAGAGACTAGACTATAGAGACTAGACTGTAGTGACTGACTAGACTATAGAGACTAGACTATAGAGACTAGACTGTAGTGACTGACTAGACTATAGAGACTAGACTATAGAGACTAGACCGTAGTGACTGACTAGACCGTAGTAGCTGAGCTGTGCATTAGGCTTGTAGTGGAGTGGAGAGTTAATCCTCAGGTAAAGCAGGGGACGCTGAATTCAGCTGGAGAGTTAATCCCCAGGTAAAGCAGGGGACGCTGAATTCAGCTGGAGAGTTAATCCCCAGGTAAAGCAGGGGACGCTGAATTCAGCTGGAGAGTTAATCCTCAGGTAAAGCAGGGGACGCTGAATTCAGCTGGAGAGTTAATCCTCAGGTAAAGCAGGGGACGCTGAATTCAGCTGGAGAGTTAATCCTCAGGTAAAGCAGGGGACGCTGAATTCAGCTGGAGAGTTAATCCTCAGGTAAAGCAGTGGACGCTGAATTCAGCTGGAGAGTTAATCCTCAGGTAAAGCAGGGGACGCTGAATTCAGCTGGAGAGTTAATCCTCAGGTAAAGCAGGGGACGCTGAATTCAGCTGGAGAGTTAATCCTCAGGTAAAGCAGGGGACGCTGAATTCAGCTGGAGAGTTAATCCTCAGGTAAAGCAGGGGACGCTGAATTCAGCTGGAGAGTTAATCCTCAGGTAAAGCAGGGGACGCTGAGTTCAGCTGGAGAGTTAATCCTCAGGTAAAGCAGGGGACGCTGAGTTCAGCTGGAGAGTTAATCCTCAGGTAAAGCAGGGGACGCTGAATTCAGCTGGAGAGTTAATCCCCAGGTAAAGCAGGGGACGCTGAGTTCAGCTGGAGAGTTAATCCTCAGGTAAAGCAGGGGACGCTGAGTTCAGCTGGAGAGTTAATCCTCAGGTAAAGCAGGGGACGCTGAATTCAGCTGGAGAGTTAATCCTCAGGTAAAGCAGGGGACGCTGAATTCAGCTGGAGAGTTAATCCTCAGGTAAAGCAGGGGACGCTGAGTTCAGCTGGAGAGTTAATCCTCAGGTAAAGCAGGGGACGCTGAATTCAGCTGGAGAGTTAATCCTCAGGTAAAGCAGGGGACGCTGAATTCAGCTGGAGAGTTAATCCTCAGGTAAAGCAGGGGGCGCTGAATTCAGCTGGCTACTGGAGAGAAGCACCTATGGTGGAGATTATATGGAGAAGATGGCAGCCACCTGCCTACCTCTGTCTGAGCAACTCAATGTCTCAAATTACAACTGACGTAGAAAAAACTCAGCCAGAACTGAGGCTGATATCACACAGAAAAAACGCCCTAGAGGCTGAACAACATGTGAAAAAACACTAATGTGGGCGTAGAATTATCAGTCAGTTGTTATGGGTCTGTCTGCTACAGGTGTTCCGCAGTAAGGAAGTGGTGATTAACTAAACTAGGTTTCTTTTTAATTTAACCCTTATTTTAACTAGAGCTGGTTAATACAGGAACAACAGAGACTGACAGAATGGGTTTTAAACTCTCCCAGATGACCAGACATATCCGTATGTTATAATACCCCACTAATACTTCACTTCCTCCTCAGCCAAGGCTGCAGTTCAGCCACTCTCTGGGTCGACCAGGTAACAGGAAACACACAAAGAGCCTGATGCCAAACAGTTGTATCCACAGCTCTACAGTCCTGTAGCTTTCAGACAACTGCTTTATCCAGCTCAGTCCTGCTCTATTCCACTCCTCTGGAGGTGAGACGGACTTCAGTCCTGCTCTATTCCACTCCTCTGGAGGTGAGACGGACTTCAGTCCTGCTCTATTCCACTCCTCTGGAGGTGAGACGGACTTCAGTCCTGCTTTATTCCACTACTCTGGAGGTGAGACAGACTTCAGTCCTGCTCTATTCCACTACTCTGGAGGTGAGACAGACATCAGTCCTGCTCTATTCCACTCCTCTGGAGGTGAGACGGACTTCAGTCCTGCTCTATTCCACTCCTCTGGAGGTGAGACAGTTATCTTGGAGATATAGTGTTCATCCAAACAACTCAACTGGGATAATACTAGACTATTGTTCTTCAGTCTAGCATCAAATCTCTACTGGCTTCAGTTTTATCACTGCTTTATTTGTTTTGACAGAAAGGGAGACAAGACTACACACATCAAGTGTGTTTATGTGTAATACTCAACCCCAAAACCCTCTGTATACAACCAGGTAGTGGGTTAAGGCTTTCAGATACAGATGAGGACATGTTATCAGGGTTGAGCTCGGTAGAGTAAAGTCTGGTAGACCAGCCAAGAGCCGGACACTGCTCTGTACCAACTTCGTCTGTATACAACCAGGTAGTAGGTTAAGGGGTTATAGTTAGGGTGGGTTAAGGGGTTATAGTTAGGGTGGGTTAAGGGGTTAGAGTTAGGGTGGGTTAAGGGGTTAGAGTTAGGGTGGGTTAAGGGGTTAGAGTTAGGGTGGGTTAAGGGGTTAGAGTTAGGGTGGGTTAAGGGGTTAGAGTTAGGGTGGGTTAAGGGGTTAGAGTTAGGGTGGGTTAAGGGGTTAGAGTTAGGGTGGGTTAAGGGGTTAGAGTTAGGGTGGGTTAAGGGGTTAGAGTTAGGGTGGGTTAAGGGGTTAGAGTTAGGGTGGGTTAAGGGGTTAGAGTTAGGGTGGGTTAAGGGGTTAGAGTTAGGGTGGGTTAAGGGGTTAGAGTTAGGGTGGGTTAAGGGGTTAGAGTTAGGGTGGGTTAGGGGGTTAGAGTTAGGGTGGGTTAAGGGGTTAGAGTTAGGGTGGGTTAAGGGGTTAGAGTTAGGGTGGGTTAAGGGGTTAGAGTTAGGGTGGGTTAAGGGGTTAGAGTTAGGGTGGGTTAAGGGGTTAGAGTTAGGGTGGGTTAAGGGGTTAGAGTTAGGGTGGGTTAAGGGGTTAGAGTTAGGGTGGGTTAAGGGGTTAGAGTTAGGGTGGGTTAAGGGGTTAGAGTTAGGGTGGGTTAAGGGGTTAGAGTTAGGGTGGGTTAAGGGGTTAGATTTAGGGTGGGTTAGTGTACAGAGGACAGGTTGAAGATTTGAAGAGTAAATGACGAGCTGGAAACTGCTCTGTGCTGACCAAAGCGACCAGAGGTCCTGACCAGGTCCTGAACAACCATGTGCTGACCGCCCCATATCCTGCTGGGTAATCTCTTCTATTTGACAGGCTTAATCTCAGGGAGTGTGTTTGGGAGGGCCTGACAATGGAGAAACCTCTGACCTTCAGGAGCACAGACAATACAGTGGCTTGCGGAAGTATTCACCCCCCTTAGCATTTTTCCTATTTTGTTGCCTTACAACCTGTAATTAAAATGGATTTTTGGGGGGTTTGTATCATTTGATTTACACAACATGCCTACCACTTTGAAGATGCAAAATATGTTTTATTGTGAAACAAACAAGAAATAAGACAAAAAAACAGAAAACCTGAGCGTGCATAACTATTCACCCCCCCAGTCAATACTTTGTAGAACCACCTTTTGCAGCAATTACAGCTGCAAGTCTCTTGCGGTATGTCTCTATAAGCTTGGCACATCTAGCCACTGGGAGCTTTTCCCATTCTTCAAGGCAAAACTGCTCCAGCTACTTCAAGTTGGATAAGTTCCGCTGGTGTACAGCAATCTTTAAGTCATACCACAGATTCTCAATTGGATTGAGATCTGGGCTTTGAATAAGGCCATTCCAAGACATTTAAATGTTTCCCCTTAAACCACTCAAGTGTTGCTTTAGCAGTATGCTTAGGGTCACTGTCCTGCTGGAAGGTGATCCTCCGTCCCAGTCTCAAATCTCTGGAAGACTGAAACAGGTTTCCCTCAACAATTTCCCTGTATTTAGCGCCACCCATCATTCCTTCAATTCTGACCAGTTTCCCAGTCCCTGCTGCTGAAAAACATCCCCACAGCATGATGCTGCCACCACCATGCTTCACTGTGGGGATGGTGTTCTCGGGGTGATGAGAGGTGTTGGGTTTGCGCCAGACATAGCGTTTTCCTTGATGGCCAAAACGCTCAATTTTAGTCTTATCTGACCAGAGTACCTTCTTCCATATGTTTGGGGAGTCTCCCACATGGCTTTTGGCGAACACCAAAGGTGTTTGCTTATTTATTTCTTTAAGCAATGGCTTTTATCTGGCCTCTCTACTATGTTTGGGAGGACAATGGAGAAACATCTGACCTTCAGGAGTACAGACAATATGACTGTGTTGACAGGTAAGTTAAGCTATCAGGTCTCTTCTGTGAAAACCCCAGATATTGGGTACCTGAGACAATGCCTTGGCATGAGGTAGGTGTTCCTCTTCTCTGGCCCCTCTCAGACCCAGCTGTGTGTTTAGTCTGCCCTATGAGCCCTGGCGTAATGGACCACCAGCTCTAGCAGCCAGTAAAGCTGCATGGTCATATGGTGGCAGCAACACGTTCTGACCTCACTGATCCACTAACCCTCAACCTGCAGTTCAACCCAACACCCTGTTCTAACACCTTTCTGCAGACTGAGAGGTTCTGTACATATTACATGCCATGAGGTTGTGGTTTGGTAATGGGGATTAAACCCCAGGCCCAGGAACAGGCTAGGGACTGGGATGTTTTGGCTATGTAGGGGATTACTCCCTCTGTGGTCCTCTACACCCTTACAGTCCCCTAACCCCTCCGCACCACCACTACACCTCCACCACAACTAGTTAGACCTCCACTACAACTAGTCAGACCTCCACTACAACTAGTCAGACCCCCACAACAACTAATCAGACCTCCACTACAACTAGTTAGACCCCCACTACAACTAGTTAGACCCCCACAACAACTAGTCAGACCTCCGCTACAACTAGTCAGACCTCCACTACAACTAGTCATACCTCCACTACAACTAGTCATACCTCCACTACAACTAATCAGACCCCCCACCACAACTAATCAGACCCCCACTACAACTAGTCTACAACTAGTCAGACCCCCACTACATCTAGTCTACAACTAGTCAGACCCCCACTACAACTAGTCAGACCCCCACTACATCTAGTCTACAACTAGTCAGACCCCCACTACAACTAGTCAGACCTCCACTACAACTAGTCAGACCCCCACTACATCTAGTCTACAACTAGTCAGACCCCCACTACAACTAGTCAGACCCCCACTACAACTAGTCAGACCCCCACTACATCTAGTCAGACCCCCACTACAACTAGTCAGACCCCCACTACAACTAGTCAGACCCCCATTACATCTAGTCTACAACTAGTCAGACCCCCACTACAACTAGTCAGACCTCCACTACAACTAGTCAGACCCCCACTACAACTAGTCAGACCCCCACTACATCTAGTCAGACCCCCACTACAACTAGTCAGACCCCCACTACAACTAGTCAGACCCCCATTACATCTAGTCTACAACTAGTCAGACCCCCACTACAACTAGTCAGACCCCCACTACAACTAGTCAGACCCCCATTACATCTAGTCTACAACTAGTCAGACCCCCACTACAACTAGTCAGACCCCCACTACATCTAGTCAGACCCCCACTACAACTAGTCAGACCCCCACTACAACTAGTCAGACCCCCATTACATCTAGTCTACAACTAGTCAGACCCCCACTACAACTAGTCAGACCCCCACTACATCTAGTCAGACCCCCACTACAACTAGTCAGACCCCCACTACAACTAGTCAGACCCCCACTACATCTAGTCTACAACTAGTCAGACCCCCACTACAACTAGTCAGACCCCCACTACAACTAGTCAGACCCCCACTACAACTAGTCAGACCCCCACTACATCTAGTCAGACCCCCACTACAACTAGTCAGACCCCCACTACATCTAGTCTACAACTAGTCAGACCCCCACTACAACTAGTCAGACCCCCACTACAACTAGTCAGACCTCCACTACAACTAGTCAGACCCCCACTACAACTAGTCAGGCCTCAACTATAACTAGTCAGACCTCCACTACAACTAATCAGACCCCCACTACAACTAGTCAGGCCTCAACTATAACTAGTCAGACCTCCACTACAACTAGTCAGACCTCAACTATAACTAGTCAGACCTCCACTACAACTAGTCAGACCCCCACTACAACTAGTCAGACCCCCACTACAACTAGTCAGACCCCCACTACATCTAGTCTACAACTAGTCAGACCCCCACTACAACTAGTCAGACCCCCACTACAACTAGTCAGACCTCCACTACAACTAGTCAGACCTCCACTACCACTAGTCAGACCTCCACTACAACTAGTCAGACCCCCACTACAACTAGTCAGACCCCCACTACAACTAGTCAGGCCTCAACTATAACTAGTCAGACCTCCACTACAACTAGTCAGAGCCCCACTACAACTATTCAGACCTCCACTACAACTAGTCAGGCCTTCACTACAACTAGTCAGACCTTCACTACAACTAGTCAGACCTCCACTACAACTAGTCAGACCTCCACTACAACTAGTCAGACCTCCACTATAACTAGTCAGACCCCCACTACAACTAGTCAGACCCCCACTACAACTAGTCAGGCCTCAACTATAACTAGTCAGACCTCCACTACAACTAGTCAGAGCCCCACTACAACTATTCAGACCTCCACTACAACTAGTCAGGCCTTCACTACAACTAGTCAGACCTTCACTACAACTAGTCAGACCTCCACTACAACTAGTCAGACCTCCACTATAACTAGTCAGACCCCCACTACAACTAGTCAGGCCTCGACTATAACTAGTCAGACCTCCACTACAACTAGTCAGACCTCCACTATAACTAGTCAGACCTCCACTATAACTAGTCAGACCTCCACTATAACTAGTCAGACCTCCACTACAACTAGTCAGAGCCCCACTACAACTATTCAGACCTCCACTACAACTAGTCAGGCCTTCACTACAACTAGTCAGACCTCCACTACAACTAGTCAGACCTCCACTACCACTAGTCAGACCTCCACTACAACTTGTCAGACCCCCACTACAACTAGTCAGACCCCCACTACAACTAGTCAGGTCTCAACTATAACTAGTCAGACCTCCACTACAACTAGTCAGAGCCCCACTACAACTATTCAGACCTCCACTACAACTAGTCAGGCCTTCACTACAACTAGTCAGACCTTCACTACAACTAGTCAGACCTCCACTACAACTAGTCAGACCTCCACTACAACTAGTCAGACCTCCACTATAACTAGTCAGACCCCCACTACAACTAGTCAGACCCCCACTACAACTAGTCAGGCCTCAACTATAACTAGTCAGACCTCCACTACAACTAGTCAGAGCCCCACTACAACTATTCAGACCTCCACTACAACTAGTCAGGCCTTCACTACAACTAGTCAGACCTTCACTACAACTAGTCAGACCTCCACTACAACTAGTCAGACCTCCACTATAACTAGTCAGACCCCCACTACAACTAGTCAGGCCTCGACTATAACTAGTCAGACCTCCACTATAACTAGTCAGACCTCCACTATAACTAGTCAGACCTCCACTACAACTAGTCAGAGCCCCACTACAACTAGTCAGACCTCCACTACAACTAGTCAGGCCTTCACTACAACTAGTCAGACCTCCACTATAACTAGTCAGACCTCCACTACAACTAGTCAGAGCCCCACTACAACTAGTCAGACCTCCACTACAACTAGTCAGACCTCCACTACAACTAGTCAGAGCCCCACTACAACTATTCAAAGGTGCTAAGTATTGACACAATTAAATGTAAAATATCCTGCATTTCAAACAGTCAACAACAATCTGAAGAATTCAAAGCTTGTGAAATGATACTTAGGCTAACTACCACCCGTCCACAGCCATAAGACCCACTAATAATGGCATCATTAGATTTCATTTAGCAGACTGATCTGCCAATAATCACTGACCTGGCTTAAGTCGGTCTATGAAAATGCCTTTTTTGTTACAAATTTAACCAGAATCAAGCATAATGCACATTCACAAATAATGACCAACTTCTTGTAGCAGGCCTTACAGAAAATGAATACAGGTCTCATATAACAATCTCTCGAGCCCAAGCCCACGTGCTAGTGAGTAGCGAGCTGGTCTTCACATGCCAAGTCTAGCCAACTGGGATCCATTTACTTCCTAACAGGGTAGAACAGTTGAATTGTTCTGTCTGTCTCCAACTGTTTGAACAGCATGTTAGTTTGTCCACTTTGTGCAGATGTTGAAATCAAGTGGCCTACCTTGTTTCTCAGAATGAGAACAAGTTGCCAATTCCTTATATAATGGTGTTTAATGCGTATTGCACATTTATAAAACAGACTAGACAGCTAGTATAACGGTCTGTGGCTAAATGATGCTAGCGGTACGTGGTACCACAATGCTGTGCGCGACAGAAACTGAGCATTAGTTTTCCAGAATCATTGTTCATTAAAACGTGCGCTTTGAGGAATCTGAGGAATTGAAACATAAAACGTCTCCTCTATTACAGTAGAATAACGTCTCAATGTGTTTCGGTTGTCCTTATGACCGATTCTGTTGGACCAAACCTCAAATGCAAATAGCGAGTTGAAACGACTTGTTGTCAGAGAGAAAGAAGCGATCTTTAGTCTTTGTTGCTGTGAGTGGCAGGGGGAGGGGTTTGGTGTCTGTGTGGGAGAGAGGAGGTGCACAGAAGGAGACAAGATCAAAAAGAAAAATGCTGATTAAAAATAAATAAATTAAAACCTTGATTCTTGCGATACAGGCATTAATAAGTATTCAACCCCTTTTGTTATGGCAAGCCTAAATAAGTTCAGGAGTAAAAATGTGCTTAACAGGTCACATAGTAAGTTGCATGGACTCACTCTATGTGCAATAATAGTGTTTAACATGATTTCTGGACGACTACCTCATCTCTGTACCCCACACATACACTTATCTGTAAGGTCCCTCAGTCGAAAAGTGAAATTCAAAAACAGATTCAACTAAAGACCAGAGAGGTTTTCCAATGCCTCGCAAAGAAGTACACCTATTGGTAGATGGGTAAAAAAAAGAAAGAAAAAAAAAGAAATACATTGAATATCCCATTGAACATGGTGAAGTTATTAATTACTCTTTGGATAGTGCATCAATACACCCAGTCACTACAAGGATACAGGCATCCTTCCTAACTCAGTTGGCGGAGAGGAAGGAAACCGCTCTGGGATTTCACCATGAGGCCAATGGTGACTTTAAAACAGTTACAGAGTTTAATGGCTTTGATAGGAGAAAACTGAGGATGGATCAACAACATTGTAGTTACTCCACAATACTTACCTAAATGACAGTGAAAAGAAAGGACCCTGTACAGAATAAAGATTTTCCAAAACATGCATTATGTTTGCAATAAGGCACTAAATTAAAACTGCAGAAAATGTGGCAAAGAAATTAACTTTATGTCCTGACTACAAAGCGTTATGTTTGGGGCAAATCCAACACATCACTGAGTACCACTTTTCATATTTTCAAGCATGGTGGTGGCTGCATCATGTTATGGGTATGCTTGTCATCGGCAAGGACTGGGTAGTTCTTTAGGATAAAAATAAACTGAATAGAGCTAAGCACAGGCAACATCCTAGAGGAAAACCTGGTTCAGTCTGCTTTCCAACAGACACTGGGAGACAAATTCACCTTTCAGCAGGACAATAACCTATAACACAAGTGTACAAAACATTAGGAATACTTGCTCTTTCCATAACATAGACTGACCAGGTGAATCCAGGCGAAAGCTATGATCCCTTATTGATGTCACTTGTTAAATCCACTTCAATCCATGTAGATGAAGGGGAGGAGACAGGTTAAAGAAGGATTTTTAAGCCTTGAGACATGGATTGTGTATGTGTGCCATTCAGAGGGTGAATGGGCAAGACAAAAGATTTAAGTGCCTTTGGACAGGGTATGTTAGTAGGTGCCAGGCACAACGGTTTGTGTCAAGAACTGCAACACTGCTTGGTTTTTCACACTCAATGGTTTCCTGTGAGTATCAAGAATGGTCCACCACCCAAAGGACATCCAGTCAACTTGACACAACTGTGGGAAGCATTGGAGTCAACATGGCCAGCATCCCTGTGGAACGCTTTCGACACCTTGTAGAGTCCATGCCCTGACAAACTGAGGCTGTTCTGAGGGCAAAAGGGGGTGCTACTCAATATTAGGAAGGTGTTCCTAATGATTTGTACACTCAGTGTACACTGGAGCTGCTTACCAAGACGACATGGAATGTTCCTGAGTGGCAGAGTTAAAGTTTTGACTTAAATCGCCTTGAAAATCTATGGCAAGACTTACAAATGTCTGTCTAGCAATGATCAACAACCAACTTGAAAGAGCTTGAATAATTTTTTTAAAGAATAATGTGCAAATATTGTACAGTCCAGATGTGCAAAGCTCTTAAAGACTTATCCAGAAAGAGAGAACAGAGGGGAGCTGAAGAGACAACATCAAACAGCCTCTCAGTCAGTCATTCATAGTAAAGGTCCATTTAACTGCTACTGAGCTGTTGACTCTCGGTGTGATGCGTATGAGCCAATTAAAACCCTGTGAAGGACGCTAGATAAATCCACTATCTGCAGCTCAAAGGGAACTGACGACGGCTAGAAACAGGAGTTTGTTAAAGGGTTTCATTGGTCAGGAATAGCAGAGAGGGTGGGGTGATAACTTCTGGAATATAGAACCTCTGGAATATCATCTTCAGATCAGACCAAAAGCCCAGAACAGAAACAAATCAATACATCATGAACTAAAAGGATGTATACTAAGAAGGTTAACGGTTAACCATTAATGAGTTAGCCGCTGAAAATACATTTGACTGGTCATGCTTATTGGTCTATAGGTTGATTTGAATATTTTAGTGGAATTAAATAGGCTGTGTATTTCCCTTAGTCATCATCTACAGTGAGGGTAAAAAGTATTTGATCCCCTGTTGATTTTGTACGTTTGTCCACTGACGAAGACATGATCAGTCTATAATTTTAATGGTAGGTTTATTTGAACATTGAGAGACAGAATAACAACAACAAAATCAAGAAAACGCATGTCAAAAATATTATAAATTGATTTGCATTTTAATGAGGGAAATAAGTATTTGACCCCCTCTCAATCAGAAAGATTTCTGGCTCCCAGGTGTCTTTTATACAGGTAACGAGATGAGATTAGGAGCACACTCTTAAAGGGAGTGCTCCTAATCTCAGTTTGTTACCTGTATAAAAGACACCTGTCCACAGAAGCAATCAATCAATCAGATTCCAAACTCTCCACCATGGCCAAGACCAAAGAGCTCTCCAAGGATGTCAGGGACAAGATTGTAGACCTACACAAGGCTGGAATGGGCTACAAGACCATCGCCAAGCAGCTTGGTGAGAAGGTGACACCAGTTGGTGCGATTATTCGCAAATGGAAGAAACACAAAAGACCTGTCAATCTCCCTCCCCAATACTTTTTTACCTCACTGTATATTATTTATCATACAGAATAGCAGCGTGAAAGTTTTATTTAAAAAATGTATTCACAGTGCAGCTGGCTTGCTTGCTCTTTTTCTTCGCTAATTACGCCAGTGTGTGTTCAGTCTTCGGTCTGTTCCGTGTAGAATATCCCAGCCTATTCATTGATGATAGGCCCTGCTTTACTGAAGTTGCAAGACATTACAAGCCAAGAAATTGTGACATATACCATTCCATTGCTGATAGATAGGCCTAGTGCACGGCTCTGACTGTCTGTCTGGTGGCCAACCTGCCTATACTGATAGATAGGCCTAGTGCACGGTTCTGACTGTCTGGTGGCTGACCTGCCTATACTGATAGATAGGCCTAGTGCAGGGTTCTGACTGTCTGTCTGGTGGCTGACCTGCCTATACTGATAGATAGGCCTAGTGCAGGGTTCTGACTGTCTGTCTGGTGGCTGACCTGCCTATACTGATAGATAGGCCTAGTGCAGGGTTCTGACTGTCTGTCTGGTGGCTGACCTGCCTATACTGATAGATAGGCCTAGTGCAGGGTTCTGTCTGTCTGGTGGCTGACCTGCCTATACTGATAGATAGGCCTAGTGCAGGGTTCTGACTGTCTGTCTGTTGGCTGACCTGCCTATACTGATAGATAGGCCTAGTGCACGGTTCTGACTGTCTGTCTGGTGGCTGACCTGCCTATACTGATAGATAGGCCTAGTGCACGGTTCTGACTGTCTGTCTGGTGGCTGACCTGCCTATACTGATAGATAGGCCTAGTGCACGGTTCTGACTGTCTGTCTGGTGGCTGACCTGCCTATACTGATAGATAGGCCTAGTGCACGGTTCTGACTGTCTGTCTGGTGGCTGACCTGCCTATACTGTGCCCCTCCCCCCTCTCTCTCTCTCTGTCCCTCGCTAGCGCACATAAATATTTTTTAAGGATAGTTATATATATATATACACATAGCTATTCTTAAAAAATATTTATATTTCCCTTTATTACTTTCCAACCCCACCATCCCCTCCCTAATTGGAGTAAACTAGTGAACAACAATGCTTAGGCCTCTACTTCATGCTTATACATCCTGAGTGGCGCAGTGGTCTAAGGCACTGCATCACAGTGCTAGCTGAGCCACTAGAGATCCTGGTTCTAATCCAGGCTCTGTCGTAGCCGGCCGCGACCGGGAGACCCATGGGGCGGCGCGCAATTGGCCCAGCGTCGTCTAGGGTAGGGGAGGGAATGGCCGGCAGGGATGTAGCTCAGTTGATAGAGCATGGCGCTTGCAACGCCAGGGTTGTGGGTTCGATTCCCACAGGGGGTATGAAAAAAATAATGTATGCACTAACTGTAAGTCGCTCTGGATAAGAGTAAATGTAAATGTATATACATTTTATGGACACAGTCAATAATTATATTGTGTTTGTTTTTACTCCTGAACTTCCTCTACCCTCAACCTCTCCGATCATTTTCATGATGTCCATCTGGTATGCTTCTATATGCCATATCTTTCTAACTGTGCTCTTTCACAAAAGCTCACAATATATAGATGTGTTTTCTTTCCACGAAATGTCTTGGTAAGTCACGGTATTTAACAAACTTTAAAGTGCTTTTTAAGGAGAGAGTGGTCTGCGCGCAGGCAGCAAGCTCAAGATTATTTGATGAACAGTTCTGGTCGCCTAGTGAAGGGTTTCCCAAACTCGGTCCTGGGGCCCCTCCTGAGCACACGTTGAAGGGTTTCCCAAACTCGGTCCTGGGGCCCCTCCTGAGCGCACGTTTTGTTTTTTGCCCTAGCGTTAAACAGCTGATTAAAATAATCAACGCTTGATGATGAGCTGGTTATTTGAATCAGCTGTGTAGGAGTTTGGGAAACCGTGGTCTAGAGATGGACGTTAGTTCAGCTTCAGAAGCAGCATTCCTTTACAGACTAGTAAAATGCTGTTCAGTGGCGCTTCAAAACTATCTCCAGAGAAGGTTTCATGTCAGCATTTCAGAAGCCGTAGTGACCCTAACAAAGAAACATGGCGTAGCCGAGGCGCTTCAAGGGTATATGAAGGTAGAAGTAACTTAATTACCTGGCCCTAGCGGTCATACATAGCCTATGTAATAGGACCATTATGCTGCATTGTGAAATTATGTGGAATTTTATGATTTTTTAAAATCGTTTTAATGGAAATCCGTTTAAATGTTAAGCAAAATTGTCCATTTGTCACATCCCTAATACAGAGCCTAGTTTGAGGAGCGGAACAGCCAATCACCTGTCAGACAGCACAACAGCAGCTCCTCAACAAGCTGGTAGTGGAGTGAAATGTGATTTTTTAAGACCAGCTGTTGGTACAACAAATAACTCTAAGTGCAATCGTGTGTTAAAAACTGTTTTGATGTCCACAATTAAACATAGCTACTATTTTTATTTCTCAATCTTAACCACTGAGGTATAGATCTCAGCACGTCACCCACCACTTTGCTATGTGAGCTTGAGGCAGTATAACGTAATGGGAGCTTGAGGCAGTATAACGTAATAGGAGCTTGAGGCAGTATAACGTAATGGGAGCTTGAGGCAGTATAACTTAATGAGAGCTTGAGGCAGTATAACGTAATGGGAGCTTGAGGCAGTATAACGTAATGTGAGCTTGAGGCAGTATAACGTAATAGGAGCTTGAGGCAGTATAACGTAATAGGAGCTTGAGGCAGTATAACGTAATGGGAGCTTGAGGCAGTATAACTTAATGAGAGCTTGAGGCAGTATAACGTAATAGGAGCTTGAGGCAGTATAACGTAATGGGAGCTTGAGGCACCATCCTAGTCATATTGGCAACCCATCCCAGCTGCTGCTATTAGGTTCCCAGTCTTTCTAAGTTTGAGGTTTCCATCTCTGTCACATATGGAACACTTGTGTTAGGTGCACTGTTTAGAACTGTGTTTTCCCGAGAATTTCATTTGGGCAAATTTTTTTAATTAGGTTTTATTAGCTGCTTCATTACAGGAGTTGCATGTTCAATAATAGGCTATTGTCTTTTGACTGTAAGACGATTTGCAACAATACCAAGCCTATTTCCATGAAGCTCTTCATGAAAAATGTCAGTTCCTTGCAATGACGATCCAGTATATATTAATATGTTCCTTGTATGCATGCCGAGGATTTTCTGTTGGTCACGTCATTTTACTGTTTGTTCACTGGTTAATGAGGGCCAGTTAGTCAGCAGCAACATCCCTAATGTATACACACCAAACAAGTCAAAGCACCTGACTGGGCCGGGCCCAGCTATCAACATGCCAAGCTGTCACGTTCCTGTTTACACCTTGTCCATCAGAGGATGCCCTGCTTCGGACGTCCACACAGACACGGGTGAGAGCCACAGTGTTCTGACACTTCATGGGACCAACAGGTGCTGCCTGTACCAGTGAATCATTAAGTGTAACAGACAGAGACTATAGAGATAGTATTAGAAAGTGTAACAGACAGAGACTATAGAGATAGTATTAGACAGTGTAACAGACAGACTATAGAGATAGTATTAGAAAGTGTAACAGACAGAGACTATAGAGATAGTATTAGACAGTGTAACAGACAGAGACTATAGAGATAGTATTAGAAAGTGTAACAGACAGAGACTATAGAGATAGTATTAGAAAGTGTAACAGACAGACTATAGAGATAGTATTAGAAAGTGTAACAGACAGAGACTATAGAGATAGTATTAGAAAGTGTAACAGACAGAGACTATAGAGATAGTATTGCTAGGTGAAGGTCCATGCAGGTGGAGTCACTCATGCATGCTGCCTGTTTGAGTAGATGAGTTGAGCAGAGCCCCAGAGGACCAGAGGACCAGTGAGGGGTAACAGAGGGTTCGGGTGTCACTGTGTTCCCTGAGCTCATAAATCAGAATGTCTTGCCTCTCTACAGCTCAGCAGGCTATTTACTCTGGAGTAAGTGGAGAGGGGGGGGGGTTGGGGTGTATGCAGGGGAGGGGTGTGTCTCTTTAAGAGATACAGTGAGGGGAAAAAAGTATTTGATCGCCTGCTGATTTTGTACGTTTCCCCACTGACAAAGACATGATCAGTCTATAATTTTAAATGGTAGGTTTATTTGAACAGTGAGAGACAGAATAACAACAACAAAAATCCAGAAAAACGCATTTCAAAAATGTTATAAATTGATTTGCATTTTAATGAGGGAAATAAGTATTTGACCCCTCTGCAAAACATGACTTAGTACTTGGTGGCAAAACCCTTGTTGGCAATCACAGAGGTCAGACGTTTCTTGTAGTTGTCCACCAGGTTTGCACACATCTCAGGAGGGATTTTGTTCCACTCCTCTTTGCAGATCTTCTCCAAGTCATTAAGGTTTCGAGGCTGACGTTTGGCAACTCGAACCTTCAGCTCCCTCCACAGATTTTCTATGGGATTAAGGTCTGGACACTGGCTAGGCCACTCCAGGACCTTAATGTGCTTCTTCTTGAGCCACTCCTTTGTTGCCTTGGCCGTGTGTTTTGGGTCATTGTCATGCTGGAACACCCATCCACGACCCATTTTCAATGCCCTGGCTGAGGGAAGGAGGTTCTCACCCAAAATTTGACGGTACATGGCCCCGTCAATCGTCCCTTTGATGCGGTGAAGTTGTCCTGTCCCCTTAGCAGAAAAACACCCCTAAAGCATAATGTTTCCACCTCCATATTTGACAGTGGGGATGGTGTTCTTGGGGTCATAGGCAGTATTCCTCCTCCTCCAAACACGGCAAGTTGAGTTTATACCAAAGAGCTCGATTTTGGTCTCATCTGACCACAACACTTTCACCCAGTTCTCCTCTGAATCATTCAGATGTTCATTGGCAAACTTCAGACGGGCCTGTATATGTGCTTTCTTGAGCAGGGGGACCTTGCGGGCGCTGCAGGATTTCAGTCCATCACGGCGTAGTGTGTTACCAATTGTTTTCTTGGTGTCTATGGACCCAGCTGCCTTGAGATCATTGACAAGATCCTCCCGTGTAGTTCTGGGCTGATTCCTCACCATTCTCATGATCATTGCAACTCCACGAGGTGAGATCTTGCATGGAGCCCCAGGCCGAGGGAGATTGACAGGTCTTTTGTGTTTCTTCCATTTGCGAATAATCGCACCAACTGTTGTCACCTTCTCACCAAGCTGCTTGGCGATGGTCTTGTAGCCCATTCCAGCCTTGTGTAGGTCTACAATATTGTCCCTGACATCCTTGGAGAGCTCTTTGGTCTTGGGTGGGGGGGGGGGGGGGGGTGTTGTTGGAAGCTCATACACACCCAGGATAAACTGCTACACTAAATCACTTTATAAATGGGAACTAATTATAGGTTGCATAAGCACATATGTTAAAACACAACAGTCAATAGTGAATATAAGGACATATACAGAACCTTATAGAGACATATACAGAACCTTATAATGGACAGGGACATAGTGACATATACAGAATCTTATAATGGACAGGGACATAGTGACATATACAGACCCTTATAATGGACAGGGACATAGTGACATATACAGAACCTTATAGAGGACAAGGACATAGTGTCACCCTATAAATAGACTAGTTAGGTGTGTCCCAACCTACTGAGCATCCATTTTGCTGAGTTATGGACCCAGTTTCCCACCAGTCTATATTGCTGTGTTATGGACCCAGTTTCCCACAGTCTATATTGCTGTGGTATGGACCCAGTTTCCCACCAGTCTATATTGCTGTGTTATGGACCCAGTTTCCCACCAGTCTATATTGCTGTGTTATGGACCCAGTTTCCCACAGTCTATATTGCTGTGGTATGGACCCAGTTTCCCACAGTCTATATTGCTGTGTTATGGACCCAGTTTCCCACCAGTCTATATTGCTGTGGTATGGACCCAGTTTCCCACCAGTCTATATTGCTGTGTTATGGACCCAGTTTCCCACCAGTCTATATTGCTGTGTTATGGACCCAGTTTCCCACAGTCTATATTGCTGTGTTATGGACCCAGTTTCCCACCAGTCTATATTGCTGTGGTATGGACCCAGTTTCCCACCAGTCTATATTGCTGAGTTATGGACCCAGTTTCCCACAGTCTATATTGCTGTGTTATGGACCCAGTTTCCCACCAGTCTATATTGCTGTGTTATGGACCCAGTTTCCCACCAGTCTATATTGCTGTGTTATGGACCCAGTTTCCCACCAGTCTATATTGCTGTGGTATGGACCCAGTTTACCACAGTCTATATTGCTGTGTTATGGACCCAGTTTCCCACCGTCTATTTTGCTGTGTTATGGACCCAGTTTCCCACAGTCTATATTGCTGTGGTATGGACCCAGTTTCCCACAGTCTATATTGCTGTGTTATGGACCCAGTTTCCCACCAGTCTATATTGCTGTGGTATGGACCCAGTTTCCCACCAGTCTATATTGCTGTGTTATGGACCCAGTTTCCCACAGTCTATATTGCTGTGTTATGGACCCAGTTTCCCACCGTCTATATTGCTGTGTTATGGACCCAGTTTCCCACCGTCTATATTGCTGTGTTATGGACCCAGTTTCCCACCGTCTATATTGCTGTGTTATGGACCCAGTTTCCCACCGTCTATATTGCTGTGTTATGGACCCAGTTTCCCACAGTCTATATTGCTGTGTTATGGACCCAGTTTCCCACAGTCTATATTGCTGTGTTATGGACCCAGTTTCCCACCGTCTATATTGCTGTGTTATGGACCCAGTTTCTCACCAGTCTATATTGCTGTGGTATGGACCCAGTTTCCCACCAGTCTATATTGCTGTGTTATGGACCCAGTTTCCCACCAGTCTATATTGCTGTGTTATGGACCCAGTTTCCCACCGTCTATATTGCTGTGTTATGGACCCAGTTTCCCACCAGTCTATATTGCTGTGTTATGGACCCAGTTTCCCACCGTCTATATTGCTGTGTTATGGACCCAGTTTCCCACCGTCTATATTGCTGTGTTATGGACCCAGTTTCCCACCAGTCTATATTGCTGTGTTATGGACCCAGTTTCCCACCAGTCTATATTGCTGTGTTATGGACCCAGTTTCCCACCAGTCTATATTGCTGTGTTATGGACCCAGTTTCCCACCGTCTATATTGCTGTGTTATGGACCCAGTTTCCCACCAGTCTATATTGCTGTGTTATGGACCCAGTTTCCCACCAGTCTATATTGCTGTGTTATGGACCCAGTTTCTCACCAGTCTATATTGCTGTGGTATGGACCCAGTTTCCCACCAGTCTATATTGCTGTGTTATGGACCCAGTTTCCCACTGTCTATATTGCTGTGTTATGGACCCAGTTTCTCACCAGTCTATATTGCTGTGGTATGGACCCAGTTTCCCACCAGTCTATATTGCTGTGTTATGGACCCAGTTTCCCACAGTCTATATTGCTGTGTTATGGACCCAGTTTCCCACAGTCTATATTGCTGTGTTATGGACCCAGTTTCCCACTGTCTATATTGCTGTGTTATGGACCCAGTTTCTCACCAGTCTATATTGCTGTGGTATGGACCCAGTTTCCCACCAGTCTATATTGCTGTGTTATGGACCCAGTTTCCCACCAGTCTATATTGCTGTGTTATGGACCCAGTTTCCCACCGTCTATATTGCTGTGTTATGGACCCAGTTTCCCACCGTCTATATTGCTGTGTTATGGACCCAGTTTCCCACCAGTCTATATTGCTGTGTTATGGACCCAGTTTCCCACCAGTCTATATTGCTGTGATGTTCATATAGTGAGTTTACTGCTGTAATAATGACCACATAGGGTTCAATTAGGGTTAGTTAGGGTGAGTTTCCCAGACAAACACCTCTAGTCCAGTCCTATAGCTGACCCTTTGAACACAGTGGGAGCACAGTGGGCTCACGACTTCATCCTTTTATTGTGCTTCACTAAAACAATAAATTAATGGCCAACAAATTCCTGCAGGTAAAGAAAATATCATAAAGAGTGAATAAATACGACAGAATGTTTTAAATAAATATCATCCAGTGTTCTGGTCTTGCTCAGACTGAAAGATAAACAGCACTCGTCATAAATTTACACAGTGGTTCTTAGCCACGCTCCTACGCACATACACACTCACACAGAAATCTGACAGTGTTTCCTTGCCACGCTTCCTAGGATCCGGAAGTGTTATAAAGAACACAAGCAAGGTGTCTGCTGGGTAATTCATGATGGGCCGAGCAGGCGTTTGTCTATTCAACTTAGACAGAAACAAATAAGTCTTTAGCTGGTTAAAGCTAGGGTTAAAGCAAGGGTTAATAGCTGCCTAATGACTCTGAAAGTAGTTAAGCCCCAGGAAAAAATAAACACAAAACGCAGAGAGCTCATTGGCTTATAGCCGTTCCACCGACACACAGGTAGGCAGCGTAACGGGTAAGAGCGTTGGGCAGTAACCCAAAGGTCGCTGGTTCAAATCCCCGAGCCGGCAAGTTAGAAAAAGCTGCCGTTCTGCGGAAAACATATTTGGTTTGAATGCATTCAGTTGTTCAACTGACTAGGGATCCCCTTTTTTGCACGAACACTTGTCTTTTGTAACTAGCTCTGATTTAGCTGATATCTGCTTTACAGGTAATGACTGTGATATGTGGTTGTCTTACCTACCTTAGTTAACGGAATGCACTGACTGTATATCGCTCTGGATAAGAGTCTGCTAAATAATCAATATGCAATAAGATACCATTGTGTATTTCTATAAACACATATTGTCCTGTGTGAAATCTAAGCAGGTTAAGTGTTACAACAGAGATGGAACAAGGGAGGACACTTTCACTCTCCACAGTTTAAATCAGGAAATATAGTTTTGACTAGGTCCTCGGTGTGTGTGTTAAGTGTCTTCGTGGAGTGGTTCCAAAACAGTGTGGGGGGGGGGGGGGGGTGCTGGGGACAGAGATTTTTAGGAACTAAGTCCGGCTTTCAACTTAGTCCTGAAAGTTGTAATAGTAGAATGCACAAGGTGCCATTTCTATATTGGGTCGTGCATCATCAATTCCTCTTGTCATGTTAGTCATTGCATACCTTAGAGAGATATTTATAACTGGTCAGAAACATCCACATCAACTAGCCCATGTCAGCTAACTTTCTTCAGCTAGGTTTTTTAGCCCACAGATTTTGTAGTAATGTTTGAGTCACTCAGATATCACATGCATACACATTAGATATGGCAAAATGTATAGAACTGCAAGAAAATGAGCTTTAAAACTGTGCGTAGGGGCGCACGATGTTCCCCAATGCTGGAATGGGGGGGCCAGAGTGAAAAGGTTTGGGAACCACCGTCTTAATGTAAACACCAACAGCCCAGCCTAAATCAGGCCCATATGAACCTGTGTGTATGGGTCTACAGTGTCTTAGTGTAAACACCAACAGCCCAGCCTAAGTCAGGCCCATATGAACCTGTGTGTATGGGTCTACATTGTCTTAGTGTAAACACCAACAGCCCAGCCTAAGTCAGGCCCATATGAACCTGTGTGTATGGGTCTACATTGTCTTAGTGTAAACACCAACAGCCCAGCCTAAATCAGGCCCATATGAACCTGTGTGTATGGGTCTACAGTGTCTTAGTGTAAACACCAACAGCCCAGCCTAAGTCAGGCCCATATGAACCTGTGTGTATGGGTCTACATTGTCTTAGTGTAAACACCAACAGCCCAGCCTAAATCAGGCCCATATGAACCTGTGTGTATGGGTCTACAGTGTCTTAGTGTAAACACCAACAGCCCAGCCTAAGTCAGGCCCATATGAACCTGTGTGTATGGGTCTACATTGTCTTAGTGTAAACACCAACAGCCCAGCCTAAATCAGGCCCATATGAACCTGTGTGTATGGGTCTACAGTGTCTTAGTGTAAATAAGCAGACAATCTGTGTGTGACCACCTTGCTCAGAGTTCATCAAGGATCATCTGTGTGTGACCACGTTGTCTTGTAGGGATCAGACTCTCATTTGTACAGTATCAGGAAACAACACCCAAACAGACAGACAGACACAGCCAGAGATGCAAACAGACAGACAGACGGACAGACAGTCAGACAGCCAGGGAGGCAAACAGCCAGGGAGGCAAACAGACAGAGAGACAGACAGGAAGGCAAACAGACAGAGAGACAGACAGAGAGACAGACAGACAGACAGGGAGGGAGGCAAACAGACAGACAGACAGTCAGACAGCCAGGGAGGCAAACAGACAGAGAGACAGCCAGAGAGACAGACAGACAGACAGACAGACAGACAGACAGACAGACAGAGACAGACAGACAGACAGACAGACAGCCAGGGAGGCAAACAGCCAGGGAGGCAAACAGCCAGGGAGGCAAACAGCCAGGGAGGCAAACAGCCAGGGAGGCAAACAGCCAGGGAGGCAAACAGCCAGGGAGGCAAACAGACAGACAGACAGACAGGCAGGGAGGCAAACAGACAGAGAGACAGCCAGAGAGACAGCCAGAGAGACAGACAGACAGACAGACAGACAGACAGACAGACAGACAGACAGACAGACAGACAGACAGACAGGCAAACAGACAGAGAGACAGACAGACAGAGAGACAGCCAGAGAGACAGACAGACAGACAGAGAGATAGACAGACAGACAGGGAGGCAAACAGACAGAGAGACAGACAGACAGCTGGAACCAAATCACACCCAAACCACCCAGGAACCAGCAATGCAAAAGAGATCTACAGGACCATATCTAATGGTAACATATCATATACTACAAGACCATATCTAATGGTAACATATCATACTACAGGACCATATCTAATGGTAACATATCAAATCATACTATAGGACCATATCTAATGGTAACATATCAAATCATACTACAGGACCATATCTAATGGTAACATATCATATCATATTACAGGACCATATCTAATGGTAACATATCATATCATACTACAGGACCATATCTAATGGTAACATATCATATACTACAGGACCATATCTAATGGTAACATATCATATCATACCACAGGACCATATATAATGGTAACATATCATATACTACAGGACCATATCTAATGGTAACATATCAAATCATACTACAGGACCATATCTAATGGTAACATATCATATCATATTACAGGACCATATCTAATGGTAACATATCATATCATACTACAGGACCATATCTAATGGTAACATATCAAATCATACTATAGGACCATATCTAATGGTAACATATCATATCATATACTATAGGACCATATCTAATGGTAACATATCATATCATACTACAGGACCATATCTAATGGTAACATATCATATACTACAGGACCATATCTAATGGTAACATATCATATCATATACTATAGGACCATATCTAATGGTAACATATCATATCATACCACAGGACCATATCTAATGGTAACATATCATATCATACTACAGGACCATATCTAATGGTAACATATCATGCACTTTACACATGTTTGAGTTGGAAATGTGTGTGGATATGTGTAGGTGTGTGTGGATATGTGTAGGTGTGTGTGGATATGTGTAGGCTCATTCAAGGATTTATCTTTATTTTTACTATTTTCTACATTGTAAAATAATAGTGAAGACATCAAAACTATGAAATAACACATATGGAATCATGTAGTAACCCAAAAAGTGTTAAACAAATCAAAATATATTTTATAATTGAGATTCTTCAAAGTTGCCACCATTTGCCTTGACAGCTTTGCACATTCTTGGCTTTCTCTCAACCAGCTTCATGAGGTAGTCACCTGGAATGCATTTCAATTAACAGGTGTGCCTTGTTAAAAGTTAATTTGTGGAATTTTTTTGCTTCTTAATGCGTTTGAGCCAATCAGTTGTGTTGTGACAAGGTAGGGGTGGTATACAGAAGATAGCCCTATTTGGTAAAAGACCAAGTCCATATTATGGCAAGAACAGCTCAAATAAGCAAAGAGAAACGACAGTCCATCATTACTTTAAGACATGAAGGTCAGTCAATATTGAACATTTCATGAACTTTGAAAGTTTCTTCAAGTGCAGTCGCAAAAACCATCAAGCACTATGATGAAACTGGCTCCTGGCTCTCATGAGGACCGCCACAGGAAAGGAAGACCCAGAGTTACCTCTGCTGCAGAGGATAAGTTCATTAGAGTTACCAGCATCAGAAATTGCAGCCCAAATAAATGCTTCACAGAGTTCAAGTAACAGACACATCTCAACATCAACTGTTCAGAGGACACTGCGCAATTCAGGCCTTCATGGTCGAATTGCTGCAAAGAAACCACTACTAAAGGACACCAATAAGAAGAAGAGACTTGCTTGGGCCAAGAAACACAAGCAATGTACATTAGACCGGTGGAAATCTTGTCTTTGCTCTGATGAGTCCAAATTTAATATTTTTGGTTCCAACCGCCGTGTCTTTGTGATCTCCGCATGTGTGGTTCCCACCGTGAAGCATGGGGGAGGAGGTGTAATGGTGTGGGGATGCTTTGCTGGTGACACTGTCAGTGATTTATTTAGAATTCAAGGCACACTTAACCAGCATGGCTACCACAGCATTCTGCAGAGATACGCCATTCCATCTGGTTTGCGGTTAGTGGAACTATCATTTGTTTTTCAACAGGACAATGACCCAACACACCTCCAGGCTGTGTAAAGGCTATTTTACCAAGAAGGAGAGTGATGGAGTGCTGCATCAGATGACCTGGCCTCCACAATCCCCCGACCTCAACCCAATTGAGATGGTTTGGGATGAGTTGGCCTGCAGAGTGAAGGAAAAGCAGCCAACAAGTGCTCAGCATATGTGGGAACTCCTTCAAGACTGTTGAAAAAGCATTCCAGGTGAAGCTGGTTGAGAGAATGCCAAGTGTGTGCAAAGCTGTCATCAAGGCAAATGGTGGCTATTTGAATAATATAAAATAGATTTGAATGGTTTAACAATTTATTGGTTACAACATGATTCCACGTGTTATTTCACAGTTTTGATGTCTTCACTATTATTATACAATGTAGAAAATAGTAAAAACAAAGAAAAACCCTTGAATGAGTAGGTGTGTCCAAACTATTGACTGGTGCTGTATATATATAGGGATCCTGCATCATCAGGTCATCCCTCTATGTCACCCAGATCAGCAGCTCTGCCTGCCTGTCTGCCTGCCTGCCTGCCTGTCTGCCTGTCTGTCTCCCTGCCTGCCTGTCTGTCTGCCTGCCTGTCTGCCTGTCTGTCTGCCTGCCTGTCTCCCTGCCTGCCTGTCTGTCTGTCTGCCTGTCTGTCTGCCTGCCTGCCTGCCTGTCTGCCTGCCTGTCTGCCTGCCTGTCTGCCTGCCTGTCTGTCTGCCTGTCTGCCTGTCTGCCTGCCTGTCTCCCTGCCTGCCTGTCTGCCCGTCTGCCTGCCTGCCTGTCTGCCTGCCTGTCTGCCTGCCTGCCTGCCTGCCTGTCTGTCTGCCTGCCTGCCTGTCTGCCTGTCTGCCTGTCTGCCTGCCTGTCTGCCTGCCTGTCTGTCTGTCTACCTGTCTGTTTGTCTCCCCGTCTGTCTGCGTACCTGTCTGTGTCTCTGAGATGAGAGGTGTTGTATTTCCTCCCCTGGTCAGACAACAGACTATCACCAAGACGCTCGTTTCCCCTATCTAGGCCCTCCCTATCTGCTGCCTGCCGACAGGAAATCATGACTCCTGTAAGACGATCCTCCTGGCCAAATCCCAGGGGAAGTCCAACAGAAAGCAACACCACAGTCATTACATGACTAATGACACTGCCGTCAATTACATGACTAATAACAACAAAGGTCATTATAATAACACCGCCATCATTACATGACTAACACCACCACAGTCATTACATGACTAATATTGCCGCCATCATTACATGACTAACAACACCGCCGTCATTACATGACTAACACCACCACAGTCATTACATGACTAACAACACCACAGTCATTACATGACTAACAACACCAGTCATTACATGACTAACACCACCACAGTCATTATATGACTAACACCACCACAGTCATCACATGACTAATAACACTACCGTCATTACATTACTAATAACACTACCATCATTACATGACTAATAACACCACCATCATTACATGACTAATAACACTACCATCATTACATGACTAATAACACTACCATCATTACATGACTAACACCACCACAGTCATCACATGACTAATAACACTACCGTCATCACATGACTAATAACACCACCGTCATTACATGACTAATAACACTACCGTCATTACATGACTAACACCACCACAGTCATTACATGACTAATAACACCACCATCATTACATGACTAATAACACCACCGTCATTACATGACTAATAACACCACCATCATTACATGACTAATAACACCACCATCATTACATGACTAATAACACCACCGTCATTACATGACTAATAACACTAACATCATTACATGACTAATAACACCACAGTCATTACATGACTAATAACACCACAGTCATTACATGACTAATAACACCACCATCATTACATGACTAATAACACCACCGTCATTACATGACTAATAACACCACCGTCATTACATGACTAATAACACCACCATCATTACATGACTAATAACACCACCATCATTACATGACTAATAACACCACCATCATTACATGACTAATAACACCACCATCATTACATGACTAATAACACCACCGTCATTACATGACTAATAACACCACCGTCATTACATGACTAATAACACCACCGTCATTACATGACTAATAACACTACCGTCATTACATGACTAATAACACTACCGTCATTACATGACTAATAACACTACCGTCATTACATGACTAATAACACTACCGTCATTACATGACTAATAACACCACCGTCATTACATGACTAATAACACCACCATCATTACATGACTAACAACACCACCATCATTACATGACTAACACCACCACAGTCATTACATGACTAATAACACCACCATCATTACATGACTAATAACACCACCATCATTACATGACTAATAACACCACCGTCATTACATGACTAATAACACCACAGTCATTACATGACTAATAACACCACAGTCATTACATGACTAATAACACCACCATCATTACATGACTAATAACACCACCGTCATTACATGACTAATAACACCACCGTCATTACATGACTAATAACACCACAGTCATTACATGACTAATAACACCACAGTCATTACATGACTAATAACACCACAGTCATTACATGACTAATAACACCAGTCATTATACGACTACTAACATTCCAATAAAGTAAATCTACTGTTCTCTAGCAAACAAGGTCTTCTTGGACCATTATTTCTGTCACATTTATTCTAATAAAAATATTAGATCAAACCCTTTCTATCTCCTGCAGGTGAAAGCTAATGAAGGATTCTATCTCCTGCAGGTGAAAGCTAATGAAGGATTATATCTCCTGCAGGTGAAAGCTAATGAAGGATTCTATCTCCTGCAGGTGAAAGCTAATGAAGGATTCTATCTCCTGCAGGTGAAAGCTAATGAAGGATTCTATCTCCTGCAGGTGAAAGCTAATGAAGGATTCTATCTCCTGCAGGTGAAAGCTAATGAAGGATTCTATCTCCTGCAGGTGAAAGCTAATGAAGGATTCTATCTCCTGCAGGTGAAAGCTAATGAAGGAATACTAGACTAGAAACAGTGTTTAACCCTTCAGCCGGGGCCTTTCAGCAGGGTGGGACTATGAGCTGTTATCCCCAGTATCAGGCTGTCTCAGTGGGGTTCAGCAGTGGGCTGAGCAGGGCTGGAAGACATATCAGCAGGGTGGGACTATGAGCTGTTATCCCCAGTATCAGGCTGTCTCAGTGGGGTTCAGCAGTGGGCTGAGCAGGGCTGGAAGACATATCAGCAGGGTGGGACTATGAGCTGTTATCCACAGTATCAGGCTGTCTCAGTGGGGTTCAGCAGTGGGCTGAGCAGGGCTGGAAGACATATCAGCAGGGTGGGACTATGAGCTGTTATCCACAGTATCAGGCTGTCTCAGTGGGGTTCAGCAGTGGGCTGAGCAGGGCTGGAAGACATATCAGCAGGGTGGGACTATGAGCTGTTATCCCCAGTATCAGGCTGTCTCAGTGGGGTTCAGCAGTGGGCTGAGCAGGGCTGGGGGCTGGAAGACATATCAGCAGGGTGGGACTATGAGCTGTTATCCACAGTATCAGGCTGTCTCAGTGGGGTTCAGCAGTGGGCTGAGCAGGGCTGGAAGACATATCAGCAGGGTGGGACTATGAGCTGTTATCCACAGTATCAGGCTGTCTCAGTGGGGTTCAGCAGTGGGCTGAGCAGGGCTGGAAGACATATCAGCAGGGTGGGACTATGAGCTGTTATCCACAGTATCAGGCTGTCTCAGTGGGGTTCAGCAGTGGGCTGAGCAGGGCTGGAAGACATATCAGCAGGGTGGGACTATGAGCTGTTATCCACAGTATCAGGCTGTCTCAGTGGGGTTCAGCAGTGGGCTGAGCAGGGCTGGAAGACATATCAGCAGGGTGGGACTATGAGCTGTTATCCACAGTATCAGGCTGTCTCAGTGGGGTTCAGCAGTGGGCTGAGCAGGGCTGGAAGACATATCAGCAGGGTGGGACTATGAGCTGTTATCCCCAGTATCAGGCTGTCTCAGTGGGGTTCAGCAGTGGGCTGAGCAGGGCTGGAAGACATATCAGCAGGGTGGGACTATGAGCTGTTATCCCCAGTATCAGGCTGTCTCAGTGGGGTTCAGCAGTGGGCTGAGCAGGGCTGGGGGCTGGAAGACATATCAGCAGGGTGGGACTATGAGCTGTTATCCCCAGTATCAGGCTGTCTCAGTGGGGTTCAGCAGTGGGCTGAGCAGGGCTGGGGGCTGGAAGACATATCAGCAGGGTGGGACTATGAGCTGTTATCCCCAGTATCAGGCTGTCTCAGTGGGGTTCAGCAGTGGGCTGAGCAGGGCTGGGGGCTGGAAGACATATCAGCAGGGTGGGACTATGAGCTGTTATCCCCAGTATCAGGCTGTCTCAGTGGGGTTCAGCAGTGGGCTGAGCAGGGCTGGGGGCTGGAAGACATATCAGCAGGGTGGGACTATGAGCTGTTATCCCCAGTATCAGGCTGTCTCAGTGGGCTGAGCAGGGCTGGGGTGGGCTGGGACTCTGCTGTTTAACTATTTATTTTAATATTTGTAGCTACTTTTTAAGTGAATACCTGAAGTCAACTTGTGCAATACGTTATGAGACAAAGAAGGTTGTGTTCTTCATTTCACCTGTCACATAATGTTTCATTTTGAAGCTTAGTGGTAGTCCCCAGTCACATGGTGTTTACCGGTAGTCCCCAGTCACATGGTGTTTACCGGTAGTCCCCAGTCACATGGTGTTTACCGGTAGTCCCCAGTCACATGGTGTTTACCGGTAGTCCCCAGTCACATGGTGTTTACCGGTAGTCCCCAGTCACATGGTGTTTACCGGTAGTCCCCAGTCACATGGTGTTTACCGGTAGTCCCCAGTCACATGGTGTTTACCGGTAGTCCCCAGTCACATGGTGTTTACCGGTAGTCCCCAGTCACATGGTAAGTCCCCAGTCACATGGTGTTTACCGGTAGTCCCCAGTCACATGGTGTTTACCGGTAGTCCCCAGTCACATGGTGTTTACCGGTAGTCCCCAGTCACATGGTGTTTACCGGTAGTCCCCAGTCACATGGTGTTTACCGGTAGTCCCCAGTCACATGGTGTTTACCGGTAGTCCCCAGTCACATGGTGTTTACCGGTAGTCCCCAGTCACATGGTGTTTACCGGTAGTCCCCAGTCACATGGTGTTTACCGGTAGTCCCCAGTCACATGGTGTTTACCGGTAGTCCCCAGTCACATGGTGTTTACCGGTAGTCCCCAGTCACATGGTGTTTACCGGTAGTCCCCAGTCACATGGTGTTTACCGGTAGTCCCCAGTCACATGGTGTTTACCGGTAGTCCCCAGTCACATGGTGTTTACCGGTAGTCCCCAGTCACATGGTGTTTACCGGTAGTCCCCAGTCACATGGTGTTTACCGGTAGTCCCCAGTCACATGGTGTTTACCGGTAGTCCCCAGTCACATGGTGTTTACCGGTAGTCCCCAGTCACATGGTGTTTACCGGTAGTCCCCAGTCACATGGTGTTTACCGGTAGTCCCCAGTCACATGGTGTTTACCGGTAGTCCCCAGTCACATGGTGTTTACCGGTAGTCCCCAGTCACATGGTGTTTACCGGTAGTCCCCAGTCACATGGTGTTTACCGGTAGTCCCCAGTCACATGGTGTTTACCGGTAGTCCCCAGTCACATGGTGTTTACCGGTAGTCCCCAGTCACATGGTGTTTACCGGTAGTCCCCAGTCACATGGTGTTTACCGGTAGTCCCCAGTCACATGGTGTTTACCGGTAGTCCCCAGTCACATGGTGTTTACCGGTAGTCCCCAGTCACATGGTGTTTACCGGTAGTCCCCAGTCACATGGTGTTTACCGGTAGTCCCCAGTCACATGGTGTTTACCGGTAGTCCCCAGTCACATGGTGTTTACCGGTAGTCCCCAGTCACATGGTGTTTACCGGTAGTCCCCAGTCACATGGTGTTTACCGGTAGTCCCCAGTCACATGGTGTTTACCGGTAGTCCCCAGTCACATGGTGTTTACCGGTAGTCCCCAGTCACATGGTGTTTACCGGTAGTCCCCAGTCACATGGTGTTTACCGGTAGTCCCCAGTCACATGGTGTTTACCGGTAGTCCCCAGTCACATGGTGTTTACCGGTAGTCCCCAGTCACATGGTGTTTACCGGTAGTCCCCAGTCACATGGTGTTTACCGGTAGTCCCCAGTCACATGGTGTTTACCGGTAGTCCCCAGTCACATGGTGTTTACCGGTAGTCCCCAGTCACATGGTGTTTACCGGTAGTCCCCAGTCACATGGTGTTTACCGGTAGTCCCCAGTCACATGGTGTTTACCGGTAGTCCCCAGTCACATGGTGTTTACCGGTAGTCCCCAGTCACATGGTGTTTACCGGTAGTCCCCAGTCACATGGTGTTTACCGGTAGTCCCCAGTCACATGGTGTTTACCGGTAGTCCCCAGTCACATGGTGTTTACCGGTAGTCCCCAGTCACATGGTGTTTACCGGTAGTCCCCAGTCACATGGTGTTTACCGGTAGTCCCCAGTCACATGGTGTTTACCGGTAGTCCCCAGTCACATGGTGTTTACCGGTAGTCCCCAGTCACATGGTGTTTACCGGTAGTCCCCAGTCACATGGTGTTTACCGGTAGTCCCCAGTCACATGGTGTTTACCGGTAGTCCCCAGTCACATGGTGTTTACCGGTAGTCCCCAGTCACATGGTGTTTACCGGTAGTCCCCAGTCACATGGTGTTTACCGGTAGTCCCCAGTCACATGGTGTTTACCGGTAGTCCCCAGTCACATGGTGTTTACCGGTAGTCCCCAGTCACATGGTGTTTACCGGTAGTCCCCAGTCACATGGTGTTTACCGGTAGTCCCCAGTCACATGGTGTTTACTGGTAGTCCCCAGTCACATGGTGTTTACCGGTAGTCCCCAGTCACATGGTGTTTACTGGTAGTCCCCAGTCACATGGTGTTTACCGGTAGTCCCCAGTCACATGGTGTTTACTGGTAGTCCCCAGTCACATGGTGCGAGGAGAGACCAGAGCAGCATGCTCCAGCTGATCTAGTTACAGGATGGAATTCACAACTAAATGTTTGCCAGCTAGATATCTTATAACTATTAAGTTACCCGTCTAAAATGTGCTAAATGCTCTGCAGTTGTAGCTAGTTAGCCATCCAAAATCAATTTCCTTGGTAACAGCTTTATGAGCTGGGATGTCTGTCCTGCAAATAGTTTAGGTCAGAGACTGTAGAACATGTTAGCATTTAGTTAGCATTCTCTATGGGGTTTTACATGTACTTGTTAGCATTGCTAACCTTCAAATTACAGAGTATGAGTGGGGTTTGAAAACAGCGCTCCTTGTGTTCAGTGCCGGTATTACCAAATATCCCGGTACGGCACAAGGTGTGTATGAAGGTATGACAAACCACCCAAGCCTACTATGATGTGCACTAAACACTACTCCTTCTTACCTGGTTCCTCCAAACAGGATGATATGATCTCCCACCATGCAACAGCACTGTCTCCTCCTGGGGCACGGCCCTTTGCCCTGCGGCTCCACCTTCTTCCATGAGAACGCCTCTGGAGGACACCAAACATTCACAAGCAGACAAATATACACAATCACGTGAGTAAAATTATGTCTATCCACCATACCATGGCATTTAAAACAATCACTACACAGCTGATTCAAATAACCAACTCATCCAGCTTTGATTATTTGAATCAACTGTGTAGAGCTAAAATCCAAAACATGCAGGTGGGGCCCCAGGACCGACTTTGGGGAAATCTGCTCTAGTTAAAGGCATAAATAGCTATAATTAAAATGGAATTCAACAATATTCAAAACAGTATTGACCTTAGTAGGATATCAACTAAATGTATGGAACTTAATCGTCTGCTGGTAGATGGAAAGGCTTTCCCAAAAACCTTCTCAATTACTGTAAATGTTAACTACAAAGTAGCCTACAAGGGTTCTTCCCAGGATTTTTTACATTTACATTTAAGTCATTTAGCAGACGCTCTTATCCAGAGCGACTTACAGTTAGTGCATACATTATTATTATTTATTTTTTATACTGGCCCCCCGTGGGAATCGAACCCACAACCCTGGCGTTGCAAACGTCATGCTCTACCAACTGATCTACATCCCTGCCGGCCATTCCCTCCCCTACCCTAGACGACGCTGGGCCAATTGTGCGCCGCCCCATGGGTTAACAAGGTTTTTCTGCTGAGTACGGCAGGGGGAGAGCCAAGACATATTGTTGTGGACTTAGAACATCCAATTTTGTTGTTTTACTATAAGTGTGAGCAAAAACCTGCAAAAACCTGAAAAACAGAAACCTAGAAAGTCAAACTGAATTTTGTAAGAAAAAAAGTATTGATTTTATAAAATGCTACTCTGGTGGCAGGTAGCCTAGCGGTTCAGTGGTTGGGCCAGTAACCAAAAGGTTGGTGGTTTGAATCCCGAGCATATCTAGGTGGAAATCTGCCGATGTGCCCTTGAGCAAGGCATTTAACCCTAATTACGCCTGTAATCTTGCATTGTAATTTGCACTGTACTGTGCATTAGACTGCTTTGCTTTATCTTGGCCAGGTCGCAGTTGTAAATGAGAACTTGTTCTCAACTGGCTTACCTGGTTAAATAAAGGTGAAATAAAAATAAAACGAAGTGTGTATGTACTGATATGTACACTGTGTGTGTGACGTTTTAAATGTATGTATTTCAGTCCTTGACTAATAATGTTCTGTGCTATGTAATGTTTCATGTGGACCTCAAGAAGTGTAGCTGATGCTTTTTCAGGGCTAATGGGGATCCTAAAAATACCAAATACCAAGAGCATCTGCTAAATGGCTGAAATGTAAGGTCAAGGTAAAAGGTAGGTAGCTGTGTTGTATCCCTATATAGCTGAAGACAACCTCAGGTAGTTAATGTTACATAAACCTGACCTAGTGTCTACTGAACTCTCCATTCATTCATCTGCTCCCTATATTTAGAACAGACAAAGAGGACGAGAGGAGAGGAGAGAGAGGTAACAGCCGGGAGGTCAAAATGACATTATTAATATAGAACTTTGTGCATCAGAAACAGCATGTCCTTCCTCTCTCCCGCTCCACTCTGTGTGGCTGCTCAGCGTTCAACCATCCCTTATAAGGCATCACCATGGACCTGAACTGAGCCCGACTCGCTATGGCAACAAGCTGTTCAGGCCTTTCAGTGCCATAGATCAAGGCATTAACAGAGAGGTTGTGCTGCTCTCTAGTGGACAGATTTAGAACTGCAGGAATAGATGGTTCAGTGACAGTTTCCTAAATGGCACATTTTACATTTACATTTTAGTAATTTAGCAGACGCTCTTATCCAGAGCGACTTACAGGAGCAATTAGGGTTAAGTGCCTTGCTCAAGGGCACATCGACAGATCTTTCACCTAGTCGGCTCAGGGATTAGAACCAGTGACCTTTCGGTTACTGGCACAACGCTCTTAACCACTAACCTACATGCCGCCCTACACCATATTTCCTTCATAGTGCACTACAGACCCTGGTCAAAAGCAGTGCACTATATAGGGCAGAGGGTATGATTTGGGACACAACTTCATACTGTCTGCCCTGCCTGTCTGCCCGTCTGTGTATGCCTGCCCATCTGTCTGGCTGCATACCCTGGTACCCAGGCTAGTAGAGGAGATAAACTGGGTCAAGATTAGGTGAATATGATGAGGACGTGAATATGATGAGGACGTGAATATGATGAGGACGTGAATATGATGAGGATGTGAATATGATGAGGACGTGAATATGATGAGGTGAATATGATGAGGACGTTAATATGATGACGAGGTGAATATGATGAGGAGGTGAATATGATGAGGACGTGAATATGATGAGGACGTGAATATGATGAGGACGTGAATATGATGAGGATGTGAATATGATGAGGACGTGAATATGATGAGGACGTGAATATGATGAGGACGTTAATATGATGACGAGGTGAATATGATGAGGAGGTGAATATGATGAGGACGTGAATATGATGAGGACGTGAATATGATGAGGAGGTGAATATGATGAGGTGAATATGATGACGACGTGAATATGATGACGACGTGAATATGATGAGGAGGTGAATATGATGAGGAGGTGAATATGATGATGAGGTGAATATGATGATGAGGTGAATATGATGACGACGTGAATATGATGAGGTGAATATGATGACGACGTGAATATGATGACGAGGTGAATATGATGAGGAGGTGAATATGATGAGGACGTGAATATGATGACGAGGTGAATATGATGACGAGGTGAATATGATGACGACGTGAATATGATGAGGAGGTGAATATGATGAGGAGGTGAATATGATGACGAGGTGAATATGATGAGGTGAATATGATGAGGACATGAATATGATGAGGAGGTGAATATGATGAGGAGGTGAATATGATGAGGAGGTGAATATGATGAGGAGGTGAATATGATGAGGAGGTGAATATGATGATGAGGTGAATATGATGACGACGTGAATATGATGAGGTGAATATGATGACGACGTGAATATGATGAGGACGTGAATATGATGACGAGGTGAATATGATGAGGTGAATATGATGAGGACATGAATATGATGAGGAGGTGAATATGATGACGAGGTGAATATGATGACGACATGAATATGATGAGGAGGTGAATATGATGAGGAGGTGAATATGATGATGAGGTGAATATGATGACGACGTGAAGAGGTGAATATGATGACTAAAACAAAAACAAAACGTGCACCACTTGGGGACCAAGTTTGGGAAACCCTGTCATATGGTAAGAGTTGAGTATCCCTGGTCTAGGGGATATGGGGCTAGGGGTTGGCCCAATCCCAAATTGACCACTATGCCCAATGCACTTGTGGAGATCTGAGAGGATTTGATTTGTATAAGCAATATGGGGAAACTTCCCCCTGGCCTATCAGAGGGCAAGGTGGAGCTATTGCCATGTTACTTACACCTTTCAAATCCAATCAGATCTTAGTGTATAATCTGTGTGGTATAGGGGTCGATTTGGGATTGGGCCGTTGTTTCTGGACAGAGCCTAAATTTCAGGACGATTAATAATGAAACGCAGAGAATCAGACTGCCGATAGGTACTTATCACAGTGGGAGGCCGTTCCTTCTCTTGCTCGAACAAAAGCGGTACCAGCTGCGTGCCGACCCGGTGGCGACGGACCTGCCATTTCTACTTGTAGAATCGCAATGCTCATCAGTTGCCAACAACTTGACTTTGAAACAATCAGAGAGCACTAACCCCCATGTGGGGGAGCCAACAGGTGTGACGGATCCACGGATGAGCCAGTCACACTTGTAGGCTATGGGATGGTAGCTAGCTAAGTGCACAGACACAATGCACACAACGCTAAATACTTCCTCCAAGCTAGCTAACCACTATAGCTAGTATTGATATTATAATTAAATCACAATGGATTAGTTTCCATGAAACAACTGCCTGTGTTAGCTGCCAAGTTAATGTAGTGTCCATCCCTAGCTAGCTATTTTGTGCTAGCTAGTGAATATGCTAAACATTTGGCTATGTGCTGGCACTGGCCGTATGGGATTATGAAGAGTGAATTAAATGTTTTCTTCGTCATCATTTTAGGTAGTTAACTAACTGTGGCCATCTGGCTAGGATCAACAAGGGCATTCTACAAAATAGGAACATTAGCGCAGCTAGCTAGCTAACGTTGGAATCTAGACCATAAACTAAGCAAAACACACAGACATGCGTTGCCAAACAATGCTACTGCCACCTTCTGGTTTGTAGTATTTTAACAATGCTTTGTGGCTGACGACTTTGCTGTGTGAACACAAAGAGATTGACTGCCGACACTGCTCAGAAGTGCAAATTACACTCGGCTGGCGAACGGTAGACAATCCTGTGTGTGTCACTGCTCTGTAGGTGTTCTTGATTTACCCTGCCCAGCACCCTTGATAGGCAGAGTTTCATTGTTGGAAACATTTTATTGGTCTGAATGTCTGATGTGGTGGATTTGTAGCCTTTGTTGGCTTTTGCCAGACCTTTATTATTCTAATGAAGGTGTTCTGTGTCATATTTCTTGCATATTTCTTGCATATTTCTGTAGCTCAGCTGGTAGAGCACGGCGCTTGTAACGCCAGGGTAGTGGGTTCGATCCCCAGGACCACCCATACACAAAAATGTATGCACGCATGACTGTAAGTCGCTTTGGATAAAAGCGTCTGCTAAATGGCATATTATTATTATTATTATGACGACGTGAATATGATGAGGTGAATATGATGACGACGTGAATATGATGAGGACGTGAATATGATGCGAGGTGAATATGATGAGGAGGTGAATATGATGAGGTGAATATGATGAGGACATGAATATGATGAGGAGGTGAATATGATGACGAGGTGAATATGATGACGACGTGAATATGATGAGGTGAATATGAGGACGTGAATATGATGAGGACGTGAATATGATGAGGACGTGAATATGCTGATGAGGTGAATATGATGAGGACGTGAATATGATGAACACCAGCTGTGATACTCCTCATCATCCTTTAAAAGGTAAACATTGTGATGACAACGGCAAAGCTAACAACACAACCAGAAACTAAACATGATGCTCAGCCTGGGTGCTAGTATTGCTGTATTCAACTACACTGAGTAGAGCCCTGCCCTGCACAGGCCCGCGATGTTCAGGCCCTGCCCTATCCTGCCCTGCCCCAACCAGGCCCGTCACGTTCAGGCCCTGCTCTACCCTGCCCTGCCCTATTCAGGCCCTGCCCTACCCTGCCCTGCCCCACCCAGGCCCGTCACGTTCAGGCCCTGCTCTACCCTGCCCTGCCCTGTTCAGGCCCTGCCCTACCCTGCCCTGCCCTGTTCAGGCCCTGCCCTACCCTGCCCTGCCCTGTTCAGGCCCTGCCCTACCCTGCCCTGCCCTGTTCAGGCCCTGCCCTACCCTGCCCTGCCCTGTTAAGGCCCTGCCCTACCCTGCCCTGCCACACCCAGGCCCGTCACGTTCAGGCCCTGCCCTACCCTGCCCTGCCCTACCCTGCCCTGCCCCACCCAGGCCCTGCCCTGCCCTGCCCCACCCAGGCCCTGCCCTACCCTGCCCTGCCCCGCCCCACCCAGGCCCTGCCCTACCCTGCCCCACCCAGGCCCGTCACGTTCAGGCCCTGCTCTACCCTGCCCTGTTCAGGCACTGCCCAGCCCTGCCCTGTTCAGGCACTGCCCTGTTCAGGCCCTGCCCGACAATGCTCTGCCCGACAATGCACTAGCGTCCTGCCAACCCAACACTAGGTCCCTGACTGTCCTACCAACCCAACACTAGGTCCCTGACTGTACTACCAACCCAACACTAGCTCCCTGACTGTCCTACCAACCCAACACTAGCTCCCTGACTGTTCTACCAACCCAACACTAGCTCCCTGCCTGTCCTACCAACCCAACACTAGCTCCCTACCTGTCCTAGCCACCCAACCTCCCTGACTGTCCTACCAACCCAACACCACCTCCCTGAATGTCCTACCAACCCAACACTATCTCCCTGCCTGTCCTACCAACCCAACACTAGCTCCATCCCTGTCCTACCAACCCAACACCACCTCCCTGAATGTCCTACCAACCCAACACTAGCTCCCTGCCTGTCCTACCAACCCAACACTAGCTCCCTGACTGTCCTGCCACCCCAACACTAGCTCCATCCCTGTCCTACCAACCCAACACCACCTCCCTGACTGTCCTACCAACCCAACACTAGCTCCATCCCTGTCCTACCAACCCAACACCACCTCCCTGAATGTCCTACCAACCCAACACTAGCTCCCTGCCTGTCCTACCAACCCAACACTAGCTCCCTGACTGTCCTGCCAACCCAACACTAGCTCCCTGCCTGTCCTGCCACCCCAACACTAGCTCCATCCCTGTCCTACCAACCCAACACCACCTCCCTGAATGTCCTACCAACCCAACACTAGCTCCCTGCCTGTCCTACCAACCCAACACTAGCTCCCTGACTGTCCTACCAACCCAACACTAGCTCCCTGCCTGTCCTACCAACCCAACACTAGCTCCCTGACTGTCCTGCCACCCCAACACTAGCTCCCTGACTGTCCTGCCACCCCAACACTAGCTCCCTGACTGTCCTACCAACGCAACACTAGCTCCCTGACTGTCCTGCCAACCCAACACTAGCTCGTACGTATCCTACCAAACCTCGATGTAGAATTGTATATACAGTTTAAGTCGGACGTTAACATACACCTCAGTTTTTCAGTTTTTCAGAATTCCTTACATTTAATCCTAGTAAAAAAATCCCTGTTTTAGGTCAGTTAGGATCACCACTTTATTTTAAGAATGTGAAATGTCAGAATAATAGTAGAGTGATTTATTTCAGCTTTTATTTATTTCATCACATTCCCAGTGGAACATACACTCAATTAGTATTTGGTAGCATTGCCTTTAAATTGTTTAACTTGGGTCAAACGTTTCGGTTCAGCCTTCCACAAACTTCCCACAATAAGTTGGGTGAATTTTGGCCCATTCCTCCTGACAGAGCTGGTGTAACTGAGTCAGGTTTGTAGGCCTCCTTGCTCGCACATGCTTTTTCAGTTCTGCCCACAAATGTTCTATAGGATTGAGGTCAGGGCTTTGTGACGGCCACTCCAATACCTTGACTTTGTTGTCCTTAAGCCATTTTGCCACAACTTTGGAAGTATGCTTGGGGTCATTGTCCATTTAGAAGACCCATTTGCGACCAGGCTTTAACTTCCTGACTGATGTCTTGAGATGTTGCTTCAATATATCCACATAATTTTCCTTCCTCATGATGCCAACTATTTTGTGAAGTGCACCAGTCCCTCCTGCAGCAAAGCACCCCCACAGCATGATGATGCCACCCCTGTGCTTCACAGTTGGGTTGGTGTTTTCGGCTTGCAAGCTCCCCCTTTTTCCTCCAAACATAACGATGGTCATTTTGGGCAAACAGTTCTATTTTTGTTTCATCAGACCAGAGGACATTTCTCCAAAAAGTACGCTCTTTGTCCCCATGTGCAGTTGCAAACCATAGTCTGGCTTTTTTATGGTGGTTTTGGAGCAGTGGCTTCTTCCTTGCTGAGCGGCCTTTCAGGTTATGTCGATATAGGACTCGTTTTACTGTGGATATACAGTGAGGGAAAAAAGTATTTGATCCCCTGCTGATTTTGTAAGTTTTCCCACTGACAAAGACATGATCAGTCTATAATTTTAATGGTAGGTTTATTTGAACAGTGAGAGACAGAATAACAACAAAAAAATCCAGAAAAACGCATGTCAAAAATGTTATAAATTGATTTGCATTTTAATGACAGAAATAAGTATTTGACCCCTCTGCAAAACATGACGTAGTACTTGGTGGCAAGACCCTTGTTGGCAATCACAGAGGTCAGACGTTTCTTGTAGTTGGCCACCAGGTTTGCACACATCTCAGGAGGGATTTTGTCCCACTGCTCTTTGCAGATCTTTTCCAAGTCATTAAGGTTTCGAGCCTGACGTTTGGCAACTAGAACCTTCAGCTCCCTCCACAGATGTTCTATGGGATTAAGGTCTGGACACTGGCTAGGCCACTCCAGGAATTTAATGTGCTTCTTTTTGAGCCACTCCTTTGTTGCCTTGGCCGTGTGTTTTGGGCCATTGTCATGCCGGAATACCCATCCACAACCCATTTTCTATGCCCTGGCTGAGGGAAGGAGGTTCTCACCCAAAATTTGACGGTACATGGCGCCGTCCATCGTCCCTTTGATGCGGTGAAATTGTCCTGTCCCCTTAGAAGAAAAACACCCCCAAAGCATAATGTTTCCACCTCCATGTTTGACGGTGGGGATGGTGTTCTTGGGGTCATAGGCAGCATTCCGCCTCCTCCAAACACGGCGAGTTGAGTTGATGGCAAAGAGCTCGATTTTGGTCTCATCTGACCACAACACTTTCACCCAGTTCTCCTCTGAATCATTCAGATGTTCATTGGCAAACTTCAGACGGGCCTGTATATGTGCTTTCTTGAGCAGGGGGACCTTGCGGGCACTGCAGGATTTCAGTCCTTCACGGCGTAGTGTGTTACCAATTGTTTTCTTGGTGACTATGGTCCCAGCTGCCTTGAGATCATTGACAAGATCCTCCCGTGTAGTTCTGGGCTGATTCCTCACCGTTCTCATGATCATTGCAACTCCATGAGGTGAGATCTTGCATGGAGCCCCAGGCCGAGGGAGATTGACAGTTATTTTGTGTTTCTTCCATTTGCGAATAATCGCACCAACTGTTGTCACCTTCTCACCAAGCTGCTTGGCGATGGTCTTGTAGCCCATTCCAGCCTTGTGTAGGTCTACAATCTTGTCCCTGACATCCTTGGAGAGCTCTTTGGTCTTGGCCATGGTGGAGAGTTTGGAATCTGATTGATTGATTGCTTCTGTGGACAGGTGACTTTTATACAGGTAACAAGCTGAGATTAGGAGCACTCCCTTTAAGAGTGTGCTCCTAATCTCAGCTCGTTACCTGTATAAAAGACACCTGGGAGCCAGAAATCTTTCTGATTGAGAGGGGGGTCAAATACTTATTTCCCTCATTAAAATGCAAATCAATTTATAACATTTTTGACATGCGTTTTTCTGGATGTTTTTGTTGTTATTCTGTCTCTCACTGTTCAAATAAACCTACCATTAAAATTATAGACTGATAATTTCTTTGTCAGTGGGCAAACGTACAAAATCAGCAGGGGATCAAATACTTTTTTCCCTCACTGTAGATACTTTTGCACCTGTTTCCTCCAGCATTTTCACAAGGTCCTTTGCTGTTGTTCTGGGATTGATTTGCACTTTTCACACCAAAGTACGTTCATCTCTAGGAGACTGAACGCATCTCCTTCCTGAGCGGTATGACGGCTGCGTGGTCCCATGGTGTTTATACTTGCGTACTATTGTTTGTACAGATGAACGTGGTACCTTCAGGCATTTGGAAATTGCTCCCAAGGTTGAACCAGACTTGTGGAGGTCTAAAATATTTTTTCTGAGGTCTTGGCTGATTTCTTTTGATTTTCCAATGATGGCAAGCAAAGAGGCACTGAGTTTGAAGGTAGGCCTTGAAATAGATCCACAGGTACACCTCCAATTGACTCAAATGTCAATTAGCCTATCAGAAGCTTCTAAAGCCATGGCATCATTTTCTGGAATTTTCCAAGCTGTTTAAAGGCCCAGTCAACTTAGTGTATGTAAACTTCTGACCCACTGAAATTGTGATACAGTGAATTATAAGTGAAATAATCTGTCTGTAAACAATTGTTGGAAAAATTACTTGTCATGCACAAAGTAGATGTCCTAACCGACTTGCCAAAACTATAGTTTGTTAAAAATTAATTTGTGGAGTGGTTGAAAAACTAGTTTTAATGACTCCAACCTAAGTGTGTGTAAACCTCCGACTTCAACTGTATTTTTTTTTTAGAACGGTTGATCACCTGGGTTGAACTTCCAGAGGTCGTTGAAGTGTCGGTCCAGACGAGCGTTATAGCCCCCAAATATATACAGCTCCCCGTTGTAGGAAACTGGAGGAAAGACACAGGAAAATGAACATGAACATTTAGGAGATCTATCCTGTGGCTTCATTAGTCCCGCCCTCATCGCTTTAGAAACAAGACATATAAACACCCCAACAGGAGCAGTGGGGTCCTGAAGACACATAAACACCCCAACAGGAGCAGTGGGGTCCTGAAGACACATAAACACCCCAACAGGAGCAGTGGGGTCCTGAAGACACATAAACACCCCAACAGGAGCAGTGGGGTCCTGAAGACATAAACACCCCAACAGGAGCAGTGGGGTCCTGAAGACATAAACACCCCAACAGGAGCAGTGGGGTCCTGAAGACATAAACACCCCAACAGGAGCAGTGGGGTCCTGAAGACACATAAACACCCCAACAGGAGCAGTGGGGTCCTGAAGACATAAACACCCCAACAGGAGCAGTGGGGTCCTGAAGACACATAAACACCCCAACAGGAGCAGTGGGGTCCTGAAGACATAAACACCCCAACAGGAGCAGTGGGGTCCTGAAGACATAAACACCCCAACAGGAGCAGTGGGGTCCTGAAGACATAAACACCCCAACAGGAGCAGTGGGGTCCTGAAGACATAAACACCCCAACAGGAGCAGTGGGGTCCTGAAGACATAAACACCCCAACAGGAGCAGTGGGGTCCTGAAGACATAAACACCCCAACAGGAGCAGTGGGGTCCTGAAGACATAAACACCCCAACAGGAGCAGTGGGGTCCTGAAGACATAAACACCCCAACAGGAGCAGTGGGGTCCTGAAGACACATAAACACCCCAACAGGAGCAGTGGGGTCCTGAAGACACATAAACACCCCAACAGGAGCAGTGGGGTCCTGAAGACATAAACACCCCAACAGGAGCAGTGGGGTCCTGAAGACATAAACACCCCAACAGGAGCAGTGGGGTCCTGAAGACATAAACACCCCAACAGGAGCAGTGGGGTCCTGAAGACATAAACACCCCAACAGGAGCAGTGGGGTCCTGAAGACATAAACACCCCAACAGGAGCAGTGGGGTCCTGAAGACACATAAACACCCCAACAGGAGCAGTGGGGTCCTGAAGACATAAACACCCCAACAGGAGCAGTGGGGTCCTGAAGACATAAACACCCCAACAGGAGCAGTGGGGTCCTGAAGACATAAACACCCCAACAGGAGCAGTGGGGTCCTGAAGACATAAACACCCCAACAGGAGCAGTGGGGTCCTGAAGACATAAACACCCCAACAGGAGCAGTGGGGTCCTGAAGACACATAAACACCCCAACAGGAGCAGTGGGGTCCTGAAGACACATAAACACCCCAACAGGAGCAGTGGGGTCCTGAAGACATAAACACCCCAACAGGAGCAGTGAGGTCCTGAAGACATAAACACCCCAACAGGAGCAGTGGGGTCCTGAAGACATAAACACCCCAACAGGAGCAGTGGGGTCCTGAAGACATAAACACCCCAACAGGAGCAGTGGGGTCCTGAAGACATAAACACCCCAACAGGAGCAGTGGGGTCCTGAAGACATAAACACCCCAACAGGAGCAGTGGGGTCCTGAAGACATAAACACCCCAACAGGAGCAGTGGGGTCCTGAAGACATAAACACCCCAACAGGAGCAGTGGGGTCCTGAAGACACATAAACACCCCAACAGGAGCAGTGGGGTCCTGAAGACATAAACACCCCAACAGGAGCAGTAGGGTCCTGAAGACATAAACACCCCAACAGGAGCAGTGGGGTCCTGAAGACACATAAACACCCCAACAGGAGCAGTGGGGTCCTGAAGACATAAACACCCCAACAGGAGCAGTGGGGTCCTGAAGACACATAAACACCCCAACAGGAGCAGTGGGGTCCTGAAGACACAAACACCCCAACAGGAGCAGTGGGGTCCTGAAGACATAAACACCCCAACAGGAGCAGTGGGGTCCTGAAGACATAAACACCCCAACAGGAGCAGTGGGGTCCTGAAGACATAAACACCCCAACAGGAGCAGTGGGGTCCTGAAGACATAAACACCCCAACAGGAGCAGTGGGGTCCTGAAGACATAAACACCCCAACAGGAGCAGTGGGGTCCTGAAGACACATAAACACCCCAACAGGAGCAGTGGGGTCCTGAAGACATAAACACCCCAACAGGAGCAGTGGGGTCCTGAAGACATAAACACCCCAACAGGAGCAGTGGGGTCCTGAAGACATAAACACCCCAACAGGAGCAGTGGGGTCCTGAAGACATAAACACCCCAACAGGAGCAGTGGGGTCCTGAAGACATAAACACCCCAACAGGAGCAGTGGGGTCCTGAAGACATAAACACCCCAACAGGAGCAGTGGGGTCCTGAAGACATAAACACCCCAACAGGAGCAGTGGGGTCCTGAAGACATAAACACCCCAACAGGAGCAGTGGGGTCCTGAAGACATAAACACCCCAACAGGAGCAGTGGGGTCCTGAAGAGACATAAACACCCCAACAGGAGCAGTGGGGTCCTGAAGACACATAAACACCCCAACAGGAGCAGTGGGGTCCTGAAGACATAAACACCCCAACAGGAGCAGTGGGGTCCTGAAGACATAAACACCCCAACAGGAGCAGTGGGGTCCTGAAGACATAAACACCCCAACAGGAGCAGTGGGGTCCTGAAGACATAAACACCCCAACAGGAGCAGTGGGGTCCTGAAGACATAAACACCCCAACAGGAGCAGTGGGGTCCTGAAGACATAAACACCCCAACAGGAGCAGTGGGGTCCTGAAGACACATAAACACCCCAACAGGAGCAGTGGGGTCCTGAAGACACATAAACACCCCAACAGGAGCAGTGGGGTCCTGAAGACATAAACACCCCAACAGGAGCAGTGGGGTCCTGAAGACATAAACACCCCAACAGGAGCAGTGGGGTCCTGAACACACATAAACACCCCAACAGGAGCAGTGGGGTCCTGAAGACATAAACACCCCAACAGGAGCAGTGGGGTCCTGAAGACACATAAACACCCCAACAGGAGCAGTGGGGTCCTGAAGACACAAACACCCCAACAGGAGCAGTGGGGTCCTGAAGACATAAACACCCCAACAGGAGCAGTGGGGTCCTGAAGACATAAACACCCCAACAGGAGCAGTGGGGTCCTGAAGACATAAACACCCCAACAGGAGCAGTGGGGTCCTGAAGACATAAACACCCCAACAGGAGCAGTGGGGTCCTGAAGACATAAACACCCCAACAGGAGCAGTGGGGTCCTGAAGACATAAACACCCCAACAGGAGCAGTGGGGTCCTGAAGACATAAACACCCCAACAGGAGCAGTGGGGTCCTGAAGACATAAACACCCCAACAGGAGCAGTGGGGTCCTGAAGACATAAACACCCCAACAGGAGCAGTGGGGTCCTGAAGACATAAACACCCCAACAGGAGCAGTGGGGTCCTGAAGACATAAACACCCCAACAGGAGCAGTGGGGTCCTGAAGACATAAACACCCCAACAGGAGCAGTGGGGTCCTGAAGACATAAACACCCCAACAGGAGCAGTGGGGTCCTGAAGACATAAACACCCCAACAGGAGCAGTGGGGTCCTGAAGACACATAAACACCCCAACAGGAGCAGTGGGGTCCTGAAGACATAAAAACCCCAACAGGAGCAGTGGGGTCCTGAAGACATAAACACCCCAACAGGAGCAGTGGGGTCCTGAAGACATAAACACCCCAACAGGAGCAGTGGGGTCCTGAAGACATAAACACCCCAACAGGAGCAGTGGGGTCCTGAAGACATAAACACCCCAACAGGAGCAGTGGGGTCCTGAAGACACATAAACACCCCAACAGGAGCAGTGGGGTCCTGAAGACATAAACACCCCAACAGGAGCAGTGGGGTCCTGAAGACATAAACACCCCAACAGGAGCAGTGGGGTCCTGAAGACATAAACACCCCAACAGGAGCAGTGGGGTCATGAAGACACAAACACCCCAACAGGAGCAGTGGGGTCCTGAAGACACAAACACCCCAACAGGAGCAGTGGGGTCCTGAAGACATAAACACCCCAACAGGAGCAGTGGGGTCCTGAAGACATAAACACCCCAACAGGAGCAGTGGGGTCCTGAAGACATAAACACCCCAACAGGAGCAGTGGGGTCCTGAAGACATAAACACCCCAACAGGAGCAGTGGGGTCCTGAAGACATAAACACCCCAACAGGAGCAGTGGGGTCCTGAAGACATAAACACCCCAACAGGAGCAGTGGGGTCCTGAAGACATAAACACCCCAACAGGAGCAGTGGGGTCCTGAAGACATAAACACCCCAACAGGAGCAGTGGGGTCCTGAAGACATAAACACCCCAACAGGAGCAGTGGGGTCCTGAAGACATAAACACCCCAACAGGAGCAGTGGGGTCCTGAAGACATAAACACCCCAACAGGAGCAGTGGGGTCCTGAAGACACAAAAACACCCCAACAGGAGCAGTGGGGTCCTGAAGACATAAACACCCCAACAGGAGCAGTGGGGTCCTGAAGACATAAACACCCCAACAGGAGCAGTGGGGTCCTGAAGACATAAACACCCCAACAGGAGCAGTGGGGTCCTGAAGACATAAACACCCCAACAGGAGCAGTGGGGTCCTGAAGACATAAACACCCCAACAGGAGCAGTGGGGTCCTGAAGACATAAACACCCCAACAGGAGCAGTGGGGTCCTGAAGACATAAACACCCCAACAGGAGCAGTGGGGTCCTGAAGACATAAACACCCCAACAGGAGCAGTGGGGTCCTGAAGACACATAAACACCCCAACAGGAGCAGTGGGGTCCTGAAGACATAAACACCCCAACAGGAGCAGTGGGGTCCTGAAGACATAAACACCCCAACAGGAGCAGTGGGGTCCTGAAGACATAAACACCCCAACAGGAGCAGTGGGGTCCTGAAGACACATAAACACCCCAACAGGAGCAGTGGGGTCCTGAAGACATAAACACCCCAACAGGAGCAGTGGGGTCCTGAAGACATAAACACCCCAACAGGAGCAGTGGGGTCCTGAAGACATAAACACCCCAACAGGAGCAGTGGGGTCCTGAAGACATAAACACCCCAACAGGAGCAGTGGGGTCCTGAAGACATAAACACCCCAACAGGAGCAGTGGGGTCCTGAAGACATAAACACCCCAACAGGAGCAGTGGGGTCCTGAAGACATAAACACCCCAACAGGAGCAGTGGGGTCCTGAAGACTTAAACACCCCAACAGGAGCAGTGAGGTCCTGAAGACACATAACCATGATCCATGTGACAGCGAGACTGAAAGTTCACGGAGGAGAGCGCTGCAGTCAATAGAACATAATGACATCATAAAAGTAAGAAAGCTGGAAAATGTTCCTTAAGACAGTTTTTCCTGTAATGAATCCATTGACCTGAGTCTACTGTTGTTCATATAAAGAATGCATAGACATTAGAGCCTTTAATTGCCACTGTTCATAACTGAAAGTGCTTTAGTGTTCAAGTCTGCCGATATACTATAATACAAGTTAAAAGGTGTTTCAGTACAGTGTGTGTGTCTATCTCTTACAGGCAGAGTGGCTACGTCGTCCCTCCGGTAGGAGCTGTGTAGTAGCAGTGTTCAGCCAGCTGTTGGTCTCTGTATCAAACACCTTGATCTTGTTGCAGTAGATCTCATTATTAGAGTGGAACGGACCGAAGCGATCTGCTCTGCCTCCAAACACAAACATCTTAGTGCCAATGATGGTGGCAGAGTGGAAGTCCCTCCAACGAGCTGGAGTACCCTAGAGAGGAGAGGAGAGAGGGGAGAGAGGGAAGAGAGAGGAGAGAGGAGAGAGAGGGGGGAGAAAGAGGAGAGGGGGGGAGAGGGGGTTGAGAGAGAGGAGAGAGGGAAGAGGGAAGAGAGAGGGGGTTGAGAGGGAAGAGAGGTGGTTGAGGGGGTTGAGGGGGAAGAGAGGTGAGAGAAAGGGGAGAGAGGAGAGAGGGAGGGGAGAGAGGGAAGAGGGAGGGGGAGAGGGAAGAGGGGGGGGGGAGAGGGAAGAGGGGGGGGGAGAGAGGGAAGAGGGGGGGGGGGGAGAGGGAAGAGGGGGGGGGGGGGAGAGGGAAGAGGGGGGGGGGGGGGGGGAGAGAGGGAAGAGGGGGGGGGGAGAGAGGGAAGAGGGGGGGAGAGGGAGAGAGGCCATAATCAAAAATGTGGATTTGCCAGTCTAGCTATCACTCAATTGAAAGCCAACCCGTTACTATGTAGAACTACCTCTGAGGTGGTGATTGGTTGAAATGATCCAGTCAAAAAAGCGTTGTTTCCTTTTCCCTATTGGCCATCTACCGTAAACATCGTCCCACAAGGGGAGGAGTTGATAAATGGCTACTACAGGTTGCCATCTATCCACTGGCTACAGGTTGCCATCTATCCACTGGCTACAGGTTGCCATCTATCCACTGGCTACAGGTTGCCATCTATCCACTGGCTACAGGTTGCCATCTATCCACTGGCTACAGGTTGCCATCTATCCACTGACTACAGGTTGCCATCTATCCACTGGCTACAGGTTGCCATCTATCCACTGGCTAGATCAGGTTGCCATCTATCCACTGGCTACAGGTTGCCATCTATCCACCGGCTACAGGTTGCCATCTATCCACTGGCTACAGGTTGCCATCTATCCACTGGCTACAGGTTGCCATCTATCCACTGGCTAGATCAGGTTGCCATCTATCCACTGGCTACAGGTTGCCATCTATCCACTGGCTACAGGTTGCCATCTATCCACTGGCTACAGGTTGCCATCTATCCACTGGCTACAGGTTGCCATCTATCCACTGGCTAGATCAGGTTGCCATCTATCCACTGGCTAGATCAGGTTGCCATCTATCCACTGGCTACAGGTTGCCATCTATCCACTGGCTACAGGTTGCCATCTATCCACTGGCTACAGGTTGCCATCTATCCACTGGCTACAGGTTGCCATCTATCCACTGGCTACAGGTTGCCATCTATCCACTGACTACAGGTTGCCATCTATCCACTGGCTACAGGTTGCCATCTATCCACTGGCTACAGGTTGCCATCTATCCACTGGCTACAGGTTGCCATCTATCCACTGACTACAGGTTGCCATCTATCCACTGGCTACAGGTTGCCATCTATCCACTGGCTAGATCAGGTTGCCATCTATCCACTGGCTACAGGTTGCCATCTATCCACTGGCTACAGGTTGCCATCTATCCACTGGCTACAGGTTGCCATCTATCCACTGGCTACAGGTTGCCATCTATCCACTGGCTAGATCAGGTTGCCATCTATCCACTGGCTACAGGTTGCCATCTATCCACTGGCTACAGGTTGCCATCTATCCACTGGCTACAGGTTGCCATCTATCCATGTAGTATCCATGTAGTATCCATGTAGTATCCATGTAGTATCCATGTAGTATCCATGTAGTATCCATGTAGTATACCCTAGTTCATTGAGGTTTGTCATTTGGAAGAGTTCAAACAGTACGTCGCCACGGTTACTGTCCCGGTTCCATTTATTTCTATCCAATATCGATGTGAGTAATTAATTTGTACACTATTGATTACAGTAGAACAAGCTATTCATTTCCAGTCTAGAGAGACTGCTTGGTAAATGTTGGTGTGTGTGCAGTAAATGTGATAGTTTTTTATTTTTTATAATTTTGCAAACATTTCTAAAAACCTGTTTTTGCTTTGTCATTATTGGGTAATGTGTGTAGATTGATGAGGGAAAAAAACAATGTAATACATTTTAGAAATCGGCTGTAACGCAACAAAATGTGGAAAAAGTCTAATACTCTCCGAATGCAAGGCACATGTTGCGTATATAATTTTCTTCAGTATATTATTATCCCAAAATAATACCAATACGTAACTGTCGATTTTTTCCCCTCACTATATAAAACGATGCAGTTTTCACCATGCCCCTACCCTGTAGTGATATAGTTTTCACCCTGCCCCTACCCTGTAGTGATATAGTTCTGCCCCTACCCTGTAGTGATATAGTTTTCACCCTGCCCCTACCCTGTAGTGATATAGTTTTCACCCTGCCCCTACCCTGTAGTGATATAGTTTTCACCCTGCCCCTACCCTGTAGTGATATAGTTTTCACCCTGCCCCTACCCTGTAGTGATAGTTCTCACCCTGCCCCTACCCTGTAGTAATATAGTTTTCACCCTGCCCCTACCCTGTAGTGATATAGTTCTGCCCCTACCCTGTAGTGATATAGTTTTCACCCTGCCCCTACCCTGTAGTGATATAGTTTTCACCCTGCCCCTACCCTGTAGTGATATAGTTCTGCCCCTACCCTGTAGTGATATAGTTTTCACCCCTACCCTGTAGTGATATAGTTCTGCCCCTACCCTGTAGTGATATAGTTTTCACCCTGCCCCTACCCTGTAGTGATATAGTTCTGCCCCTACCCTGTAGTGATATAGTTTTCACCCTGCCCCTACCCTGTAGTGATATAGTTTTCACCCTGCCCCTACCCTGTAGTGATATAGTTTTCACCCTGCTCCTACCCTGTAGTGATATAGTTTTCACCCTGCCCCTACTCTGTAGTGATATAGTTCTGCCCCTACCCTGTAGTGATATAGTTTTCACCCTGCCCCTACCCTGTAGTGATATAGTTCTGCCCCTACCCTGTAGTGAGTGTTTTCACCCTGCCCCTACCCTGTAGTGATATAGTTCTGCCCCTACCCTGTAGTGATATAGTTTTCACCCTGCCCCTACCCTGTAGTGATATAGTTCTGCCCCTACCCTGTAGTGATATAGTTTTCACCCTGCCCCTACCCTGTAGTGATATAGTTTTCACCCTGCCCCTACCCTGTAGTGATATAGTTTTCACCCTGCCCCTACCCTGTAGTGATATAGTTCTGCCCCTACCCTGTAGTGATATAGTTTTCACCCTGCCCCTACCCTGTAGTGATATAGTTTTCACCCTGCCCCTACCCTGTAGTGATATAGTTTTCACCCTGCCCCTACCCTGTAGTGATATAGTTTTCACCCTGCCCCTGCCCTGTAGTGATATAGTTTTCACCCTGCCCCTACCCTGTAGTGATATAGTTTTCACCCTGCCCCTACCCTGTAGTGATATAGTTTTCACCCTGCCCCTACCCTGTAGTGATATAGTTTTCACCCTGCCCCTACCCTGTAGTGATATAGTTTTCACCCTGCCCCTACCCTGTAGTGATATAGTTTTCACCCTGTCCCTACCCTGTAGTGATATAGTTTTCACCCTGTCCCTACCCTGTAGTGATATAGTTTTCACCATGCCCCTACCCTGTAGTGATATAGTTTTCACCCTGCCCCTACCCTGTAGTGATATAGTTTTCACCCTGCCCCTACCCTGTAGTGATATAGTTTTCACCCTGCCCCTACCCTGTAGTGATATAGTTTTCACCCTGCCCCTACCCTGTAGTGATATAGTTTTCACCATGCCCCTACCCTGTAGTGATATAGTTTTCACCCTGCCCCTACCCTGTAGTGATATAGTTTTCACCCTGCCCCTACCCTGTAGTGATATAGTTTTCACCCTGCCCCTACCCTGTAGTAATATAGTTTTCACCCTGCCCCTACCCTGTAGTGATATAGTTCTGCCCCTACCCTGTAGTGATATAGTTTTCACCCTGCCTCTACCCTGTAGTGATATAGTTCTGCCCCTACCCTGTAGTGATATAGTTTTCACCCTGCCCCTACCCTGTAGTGATATAGTTCTGCCCCTACCCTGTAGTGATATAGTTTTCACCCTGCCCCTACCCTGTAGTGATATAGTTCTGCCCCTACCCTGTAGTGATATAGTTTTCACCCTGCCCCTACCCTGTAGTGATATAGTTTTCACCCTGCCCCTACCCTGTAGTGATATAGTTTTCACCATGCCCCTACCCTGTAGTGATATAGTTTTCAGCCTGCCCCTACCCTGTAGTGATATAGTTTTCACCCTGCCCCTACCCTGTAGTGATAGTTCTCACCCTGTCCCTACCCTGTAGTAATATAGTTTTCACCCTGCCCCTACCCTGTAGTGATATAGTTCTGCCCCTACCCTGTAGTGATATAGTTTTCACCCTGCCCCTACCCTGTAGTGATATAGTTCTGCCCCTACCCTGTAGTGATATAGTTTTCACCCTGCCCCTACCCTGTAGTGATATAGTTCTGCCCCTACCCTGTAGTGATATAGTTTTCACCCTGCCCCTACCCTGTAGTGATATAGTTTTCACCCTGCTCCTACCCTGTAGTGATATAGTTTTCACCCTGCCCCTACCCTGTAGTGATATAGTTTTCACCCTGCCCCTACCCTGTAGTGATATAGTTTTCACCCTGCCCCTACCCTGTAGTGATATAGTTTTCACCCTGCCCCTACCCTGTAGTGATATAGTTTTCACCCTGCCCCTACCCTGTAGTGATATAGTTTTCACCCTGCCCCTACCCTGTAGTGATATAGTTTTCACCCTGTCCCTACCCTGTAGTGATATAGTTCTGCCCCTACCCTGTAGTGATATAGTTTTCACCATGCCCCTACCCTGTAGTGATATAGTTTGCACCCTGCCCCTACCCTGTAGTGATATAGTTCTGCCCCTACCCTGTAGTGATATAGTTTTCACCCTGCCCCTACCCTGTAGTGATAGTTTTCACCCTGCCCCTACCCTGTAGTGATATAGTTTTCACCCTGCCCCTACCCTGTAGTGATATAGTTTTCACCCTGCCCCTACCCTGTAGTGATATAGTTTTCACCCTGCCCCTACCCTGTAGTGATATAGTTTTCACCCTGCCCCTACCCTGTAGTGATATAGTTTTCACCCTGCCCCTACCCTGTAGTGATATAGTTCTGCCCCTACCCTGTAGTGATATAGTTTTCACCCTGTCCTTACCCTGTAGTGATATAGTTTTCACCCTGCCCCTACCCTGTAGTGATATAGTTCTGTCCCTACCCTGTAGTGATATAGTTTTCACCCTGCCCCTACCCTGTAGTGATATAGTTCTGCCCCTACCCTGTAGTGATATAGTTTTCACCCTGCCCCTACCCTGTAGTGATATAGTTTTCACCCTGCCCCTACCCTGTAGTGATATAGTTTTCACCCTGCCCCTACCCTGTAGTGATATAGTTTTCACCCTGCCCCTACCCTGTAGTGATATAGTTTTCACCCTGCCCCTACCCTGTAGTGATATAGTTCTGCCCCTACCCTGTAGTGATATAGTTTTCACCCTGTCCCTACCCTGTAGTGATATAGTTTTCACCCTGCTCCTACCCTGTAGTGATATAGTTTTCACCCTGCCCCTACCCTGTAGTGATATAGTTTTCACCCTGCCCCTACCCTGTAGTGATATAGTTTTCACCCTGCCCCTACCCTGTAGTGATATAGTTTTCACCCTGCCCCTACCCTGTAGTGATATAGTTTTCAACCTGCCCCTACCCTGTAGTGATATAGTTTTCACCCTGCCCCTACCCTGTAGTGATATAGTTTTCACCCTGTCCCTACCCTGTAGTGATATAGTTCTGCCCCTACCCTGTAGTGATATAGTTTTCACCCTGCCCCTACCCTGTAGTGATATAGTTTGCACCCTGCCCCTACCCTGTAGTGATATAGTTCTGCCCCTACCCTGTAGTGATATAGTTTTCACCCTGCCCCAACCCTGTAGTGATAGTTTTCACCCTGCCCCTACCCTGTAGTGATATAGTTTTCACCCTGCCCCTACCCTGTAGTGATATAGTTTTCACCCTGCCCCTACCCTGTAGTGATATAGTTTTCACCCTGCCCCTACCCTGTAGTGATATAGTTTTCACCCTGCCCCTACCCTGTAGTGATATAGTTTTCACCCTGCCCCTACCCTGTAGTGATATAGTTCTGCCCCTACCCTGTAGTGATATAGTTTTCACCCTGTCCTTACCCTGTAGTGATATAGTTTTCACCCTGCCCCTACCCTGTAGTGATATAGTTCTGTCCCTACCCTGTAGTGATATAGTTTTCACCCTGCCCCTACCCTGTAGTGATATAGTTCTGCCCCTACCCTGTAGTGATATAGTTTTCACCCTGCCCCTACCCTGTAGTGATATAGTTTTCACCCCCTCCCCTACCCTGTAGTGATATAGTTTTCACCCTGCCCCTACCCTGTAGTGATATAGTTTTCACCCTGTCCCTACCCTGTAGTGATATAGTTCTGTCCCTACCCTGTAGTGATATAGTTTTCACCCTGCCCCTACCCTGTAGTGATATAGTTTTCACCCTGTCCCTACCCTGTAGTGATATAGTTTTCACCCTGCCCCTACCCTGTAGTGATATAGTTCTGCCCCTACCCTGTAGTGATATAGTTTTCACCCTGCCCCTACCCTGTAGTGATATAGTTTTCACCCTGCCCCTACCCTGTAGTGATATAGTTCTGCCCCTACCCTGTAGTGATATAGTTTTCAGCCTGCCCCTACCCTGTAGTGATATAGTTTTCACCCTGCCCCTACCCTGTAGTGATATAGTTTTCACCCTGCCCCTACCCTGTAGTGATATAGTTTTCACCCTGCCCCTACCCTGTAGTGATATAGTTTTCACCCTGCCCCTACCCTGTAGTGATATAGTTTTCACCCTGCCCCTACCCTGTAGTGATAGTTTTCACCCTGCCCCTACCCTGTAGTGATATAGTTCTGCCCCTACCCTGTAGTGATATAGTTTTCACCCTGCCCCTACCCTGTAGTGATATAGTTTTCACCCTGCCCCTACCCTGTAGTGATATAGTTTTCACCCTGCCCCTACCCTGTAGTAATATAGTTTTCACCCTGCCCCTACCCTGTAGTGATATAGTTTTCACCATGCCCCTACCCTGTAGTGATATAGTTTTCACCCTGTCCCTACCCTGTAGTGATATAGTTTTCACCCTGCCCCTACCCTGTAGTGATATAGTTTTCACCCTGCCCCTACCCTGTAGTGATATAGTTTTCACCCTGTAGTGATATAGTTTTCACCCTGCCCCTACCCTGTAGTGATATAGTTCTCACCCTGCCCCTACCCTGTAGTGATATAGTTCTGCCCCTACCCTGTAATGATATAGTTTTCACCCTGTCCCTACCCTGTAGTGATATAGTTTTCACCCTGCCCCTACCCTGTAGTGATATAGTTTTCACCCTGTCCCTACCCTGTAGTGATATAGTTTTCACCCTGCCCCTACCCTGTAGTGATATAGTTTTCACCCTGCCCCTACCCTGTAGTGATATAGTTCTGCCAATACCCTGTAGTGATATAGTTTTCACCCTGCCCCTACCCTGTAGTGATATAGTTCTCACCCTGCACCTACCCTGTAGTGATATAGTTCTGCCCCTACCCTGTAATGATATAGTTTTCACCCTGCCCCTACCCTGTAGTGATATAGTTCTGCCCCTACCCTGTAGTGATATAGATCTGCCCCTACCCTGTAGTGATATAGTTTTCACCATGCCCCTACCCTGTAGTAATATAGTTTTCACCCTGCCCCTACCCTGTAGTGATATAGTTTTCACCCTGCCCCTACCCTGTAGTGATATAGTTTTCACCCTGCCCCTACCCTGTAGTGATATAGTTCTACCACTACCCTGTAGTGATATAGTTCTCACCCTGTAGTGATATAGTTCTCACCCTGCCCCTACCCTGTAGTGATATAGTTTTCACCCTGCCCCTACCCTGTAGTGATATAGTTTTCACCCTGCCCCTACCCTGTAGTGATATAGTTTTCACCCTGCCCCTACCCTGTAGTAATATAGTTTTCACCCTGCCCCTACCCTGTAGTGATATAGTTTTCACCCTGCCCCTACCCTGTAGTGATATAGTTTTCACCCTGTCCCTACCCTGTAGTGATATAGTTCTGCCCCTACCCTGTAGTAATATAGTTTTCACCCTGCCCCTACCCTGTAGTGATATAGTTTTCACCCTGCCCCTACCCTGTAGTGATATAGTTTTCACCCTGTCCCTACCCTGTAGTGATATAGTTTTCACCCTGCCCCTACCCTGTAGTGATATAGTTCTGCCCCTACCCTGTAGTGATATAGTTTTCACCCTGCCCCTACCCTGTAGTGATATAGTTTTCACCCTGCCCCTACCCTGTAGTGATATAGTTCTGCCCCTACCCTGTAGTGATATAGTTTTCACCCTGCCCCTACCCTGTAGTGATATAGTTTTCACCCTGCCCCTACCCTGTAGTGATATAGTTTTCACCCTGCCCCTACCCTGTAGTGATATAGTTTTCACCCTGCCCCTACCCTGTAGTGATATAGTTTTCACCCTGCCCCTACCCTGTAGTGATATAGTTTTCACCCTGCCCCTACCCTGTAGTGATATAGTTCTGCCCCTACCCTGTAGTGATATAGTTTTCACCCTGCCCCTACCCTGTAGTGATATAGTTTTCACCCTGCCCCTACCCTGTAGTGATATAGTTTTCACCCTGCCCCTACCCTGTAGTGATATAGTTTTCACCCTGCCCCTACCCTGTAGTGATATAGTTTTCACCCTGCCCCTACCCTGTAGTAATATAGTTTTCACCCTGCCCCTACCCTGTAGTGATATAGTTTTCACCCTGCCCCTACCCTGTAGTGATATAGTTTTCACCCTGTCACTACCCTGTAGTGATATAGTTTTCACCCTGCCCCTACCCTGTAGTGATATAGTTTTCACCCTGCCCCTACCCTGTAGTGATATAGTTTTCACCCTGTAGTGATATAGTTTTCACCCTGCCCCTACCCTGTAGTGATATAGTTCTCACCCTGCCCCTACCCTGTAGTGATATAGTTCTGCCCCTACCCTGTAATGATATAGTTTTCACCCTGTCCCTACCCTGTAGTGATATAGTTTTCACCCTGCCCCTACCCTGTAGTGATATAGTTCTGCCAATACCCTGTAGTGATATAGTTTTCACCCTGCCCCTACCCTGTAGTGATATAGTTCTCACCCTGCACCTACCCTGTAGTGATATAGTTCTGCCCCTACCCTGTAATGATATAGTTTTCACCCTGCCCCTACCCTGTAGTGATATAGTTCTGCCCCTACCCTGTAGTGATATAGTTCTGCCCCTACCCTGTAGTGATATAGTTTTCACCATGCCCCTACCCTGTAGTAATATAGTTTTCACCCTGCCCCTACCCTGTAGTGATATAGTTTTCACCCTGCCCCTACCCTGTAGTGATATAGTTTTCACCCTGCCCCTACCCTGTAGTGATATAGTTTTCACCCTTCCCCTACCCTGTAGTGATATAGTTCTACCACTACCCTGTAGTGATATAGTTCTCACCCTGTAGTGATATAGTTCTCACCCTGCCCCTACCCTGTAGTGATATAGTTTTCACCCTGCCCCTACCCTGTAGTGATATAGTTTTCACCCTGCCCCTACCCTGTAGTGATATAGTTTTCACCCTGCCCCTACCCTGTAGTGATATAGTTTCCACCCTGCCCCTACCCTGTAGTAATATAGTTTTCACCCTGCCCCTACCCTGTAGTGATATAGTTTTCACCCTGCCCCTACCCTGTAGTGATATAGTTTTCACCCTGCCCCTACCCTGTAGTGATATAGTTCTGCCCCTACCCTGTAGTGATATAGTTTTCACCCTGTCCCTACCCTGTAGTGATAAGGTTTTCACCATGCCCCTACCCTGTAGTGATATAGTTCTGCCCATACCCTGTAGTGATATAGTTTTCACCCTGCCCCTACCGTGTAGTGATATAGATTTCACCCTGCCCCTACCCTGTAGTGATATAGTTTTCACCCCCTCCCCTACCCTGTAGTGATATAGTTTTCACCCTGCCCCTACCCTGTAGTGATATAGTTTTCACCCTGTCCCTACCCTGTAGTGATATAGTTCTGTCCCTACCCTGTAGTGATATAGTTTTCACCCTGCCCCTACCCTGTAGTGATATAGTTTTCACCCTGTCCCTACCCTGTAGTGATATAGTTTTCACCCTGCCCCTACCCTGTAGTGATATAGTTCTGCCCCTACCCTGTAGTGATATAGTTTTCACCCTGCCCCTACCCTGTAGTGATATAGTTTTCACCCTGCCCCTACCCTGTAGTGATATAGTTCTGCCCCTACCCTGTAGTGATATAGTTTTCACCCTGCCCCTACCCTGTAGTGATATAGTTTTCACCCTGCCCCTACCCTGTAGTGATATAGTTTTCACCCTGCCCCTACCCTGTAGTGATATAGTTTTCACCCTGCCCCTACCCTGTAGTGATATAGTTTTCACCCTGCCCCTACCCTGTAGTGATATAGTTTTCACCCTGCCCCTACCCTGTAGTGATATAGTTTTCACCCTGCCCCTACCCTGTAGTGATATAGTTCTGCCCCTACCCTGTAGTGATATAGTTTTCACCCTGCCCCTACCCTGTAGTGATATAGTTTTCACCCTGCCCCTACCCTGTAGTGATATAGTTTTCACCCTGCCCCTACCCTGTAGTGATATAGTTTTCACCCTGCCCCTACCCTGTAGTGATATAGTTTTCACCCTGCCCCTACCCTGTAGTGATATAGTTTTCACCCTGCCCCTACCCTGTAGTGATATAGTTTTCACCATGCCCCTACCCTGTAGTGATATAGTTTTCACCCTGTCCCTACCCTGTAGTGATATAGTTTTCACCCTGCCCCTACCCTGTAGTGATATAGTTTTCACCCTGCCCCTACCCTGTAGTGATATAGTTTTCACCCTGCCCCTACCCTGTAGTGATATAGTTTTCACCCTGCCCCTACCCTGTAGTGATATAGTTTTCACCCTGCCCCTACCCTGTAGTGATATAGTTCTGCCCCTACCCTGTAGTGATATAGTTTTCACCCTGCCCCTACCCTGTAGTGATATAGTTTTCACCCTGCCCCTACCCTGTAGTGATATAGTTTTCACCCTGCCCCTACCCTGTAGTGATATAGTTTTCACCCTGCCCCTACCCTGTAGTGATATAGTTTTCACCCTGCCCCTACCCTGTAGTGATATAGTTTTCACCCTGCCCCTACCCTGTAGTGATATAGTTTTCACCATGCCCCTACCCTGTAGTGATATAGTTTTCACCCTGTCCCTACCCTGTAGTGATATAGTTTTCACCCTGCCCCTACCCTGTAGTGATATAGTTTTCACCCTGCCCCTACCCTGTAGTGATATAGTTTTCACCCTGTAGTGATATAGTTTTCACCCTGCCCCTACCCTGTAGTGATATAGTTTTCACCCTGTCCCTACCCTGTAGTGATATAGTTCTGTCCCTACCCTGTAGTGATATAGTTTTCACCCTGCCCCTACCCTGTAGTGATATAGTTTTCACCCTGTCCCTACCCTGTAGTGATATAGTTTTCACCCTGCCCCTACCCTGTAGTGATATAGTTCTGCCCCTACCCTGTAGTGATATAGTTTTCACCCTGCCCCTACCCTGTAGTGATATAGTTTTCACCCTGCCCCTACCCTGTAGTGATATAGTTCTGCCCCTACCCTGTAGTGATATAGTTTTCACCCTGCCCCTACCCTGTAGTGATATAGTTTTCACCCTGCCCCTACCCTGTAGTGATATAGTTTTCACCCTGCCCCTACCCTGTAGTGATATAGTTTTCACCCTGCCCCTACCCTGTAGTGATATAGTTTTCACCCTGCCCCTACCCTGTAGTGATATAGTTCTGCCCCTACCCTGTAGTGATATAGTTTTCACCCTGCCCCTACCCTGTAGTGATATAGTTTTCACCCTGCCCCTACCCTGTAGTGATATAGTTTTCACCCTGCCCCTACCCTGTAGTGATATAGTTTTCACCCTGCCCCTACCCTGTAGTGATATAGTTTTCACCCTGTCCCTACCCTGTAGTAATATAGTTTTCACCCTGCCCCTACCCTGTAGTGATATAGTTTTCACCCTGCCCCTACCCTGTAGTGATATAGTTTTCACCCTGTCACTACCCTGTAGTGATATAGTTTTCACCCTGCCCCTACCCTGTAGTGATATAGTTTTCACCCTGCCCCTACCCTGTAGTGATATAGTTTTCACCCTGTAGTGATATAGTTTTCACCCTGCCCCTACCCTGTAGTGATATAGTTCTGCCCCTACCCTGTAATGATATAGTTTTCACCCTGTCCCTACCCTGTAGTGATATAGTTTTCACCCTGCCCCTACCCTGTAGTGATATAGTTTTCACCCTGTCCCTACCCTGTAGTGATATAGTTTTCACCCTGCCCCTACCCTGTAGTGATATAGTTTTCACCCTGCCCCTACCCTGTAGTGATATAGTTCTGCCAATACCCTGTAGTGATATAGTTTTCACCCTGCCCCTACCCTGTAGTGATATAGTTCTCACCCTGCACCTACCCTGTAGTGATATAGTTCTGCCCCTACCCTGTAATGATATAGTTTTCACCCTGCCCCTACCCTGTAGTGATATAGTTCTGCCCCTACCCTGTAGTGATATAGTTCTGCCCCTACCCTGTAGTGATATAGTTTTCACCATGCCCCTACCCTGTAGTGATATAGTTCTGCCCCTACCCTGTAGTGATATAGTTCTGCCCCTACCCTGTAGTGATATAGTTTTCACCCTGCCCCTACCCTGTAGTGATATAGTTTTCACCCTGCCCCTACCCTGTAGTGATATAGTTTTCACCCTGCCCCTACCCTGTAGTGATATAGTTCTACCACTACCCTGTAGTGATATAGTTCTCACCCTGTAGTGATATAGTTCTCACCCTGCCCCTACCCTGTAGTGATATAGTTTTCACCCTGCCCCTACCCTGTAGTGATATAGTTTTCACCCTGCCCCTACCCTGTAGTGATATAGTTTTCACCCTGCCCCTACCCTGTAGTGATATAGTTTTCACCCTGCCCCTACCCTGTAGTAATATAGTTTTCACCCTGCCCCTACCCTGTAGTGATATAGTTTTCACCCTGCCCCTACCCTGTAGTGATATAGTTTTCACCCTGTCCCTACCCTGTAGTGATATAGTTCTGCCCCTACCCTGTAGTAATATAGTTTTCACCCTGCCCCTACCCTGTAGTGATATAGTTTTCACCCTGCCCCTACCCTGTAGTGATATAGTTTTCACCCTGCCCCTACCCTGTAGTGATATAGTTTTCACCCTGTCCCTACCCTGTAGTAATATAGTTCTGCCCCTACCCTGTAGTGATATAGTTTTCACCATGCCCCTACCCTGTAGTGATATAGTTTTCACCCTGTCCCTACCCTGTAGTGATATAGTTTTCACCCTGCCCCTACCCTGTAGTGATATAGTTTTCACCCTGCCCCTACCCTGTAGTGATATAGTTCTGCCCCTACCCTGTAGTGATATAGTTTTCACCCTGCCCCTACCCTGTAGTGATATAGTTTTCACCCTGCCCCTACCCTGTAGTGATATAGTTTTCACCATGCCCCTACCCTGTAGTGATATAGTTTTCACCCTGCCCCTACCCTGTAGTGATATAGTTTTCACCCTGCCCCTACCCTGTAGTGATATAGTTCTGCCCCTACCCTGTAGTGATATAGTTTTCACCCTGTCCCTACCCTGTAGTAATATAGTTTTCACCCTGCCCCTACCCTGTAGTGATATAGTTTTCACCCTGCCCCTACCCTGTAGTGATATAGTTCTGCCCCTACCCTGTAGTGATATAGTTCTGCCCCTACCCTGTAGTGATATAGTTCTGCCCCTACCCTGTAGTGATATAGTTTTCACCCTGCCCCTACCCTGTAGTGATATAGTTCTGCCCCTACCCTGTAGTGATATAGTTCTGCCCCTACCCTGTAGTGATATAGTTTTCACCCTGCCCCTACCCTGTAGTGATATAGTTCTGCCCCTACCCTGTAGTAATATAGTTTTCACCATGCCCCTACCCTGTAGTGATATAGTTTTCACCCTGTCCCTACCCTGTAGTGATATAGTTTTCACCCTGCCCCTACCCTGTAGTGATATAGTTTTCACCATGCCCCTACCCTGTAGTGATATAGTTCTGCCCCTACCCTGTAGTGATATAGTTTTCACCCTGTCCCTACCCTGTAGTGATATAGTTTTCACCCTGTCCCTACCCTGTAGTGATATAGTTTTCACCATGCCCCTACCCTGTAGTGATATAGTTCTGCCCCTACCCTGTAGTAATATAGTTTTCACCATGCCCCTACCCTGTAGTGATATAGTTTTCACCCTGTCCCTACCCTGTAGTGATATAGTTTTCACCATGACCCTACCCTGTAGTGATATAGTTTTCACCCTGCCCCTACCCTGTAGTGATATAGTTTTCACCCTGTAGTGATATAGTTTTCACCCTGCCCCTACCCTGTAGTGATATAGTTCTGCCCCTACCCTGTAGTGATATAGTTCTCACCCTGCCCCTACCCTGTAGTGATATAGTTCTGCCCCTACCCTGTAGTGATATAGTTTTCACCCTGCTCCTACCCTGTAGTGATATAGTTTTCACCCTGCCCCTACCCTGTAGTGATATAGTTCTCACCCTGCCCCTACCCTGTAGTGATATAGTTTTCACCCTGCCCCTACCCTGTAGTGATATAGTTTTCACCCTGCCCCTACCCTGTAGTGATATAGTTTTCACCCTGCCCCTACCCTGTAGTGATATAGTTTTCACCCTGTCCCTACCCTGTAGTGATATAGTTTTCACCCTGCCCCTACCCTGTAGTGATATAGTTTTCACCCTGCCCCTACCCTGTAGTGATATAGTTCTGCCCCTACCCTGTAGTGATATAGTTTTCACCCTGCCCCTACCCTGTAGTGATATAGTTTTCACCCTGCCCCTACCCTGTAGTGATATAGTTTTCACCCTGCCCCTACCCTGTAGTGATATAGTTCTGCCCCTACCCTGTAGTGATATAGTTTTCACCCTGCCCCTACCCTGTAGTGATATAGTTTTCACCATGCCCCTACCCTGTAGTGATATAGTTTTCACCATGCCCCTACCCTGTAGTGATATAGTTTTCACCATGCCCCTACCCTATATTGATATAGTTTTCACCCTGCCCCTACCCTGTAGTGATATAGTTCTGCCCCTACCCTGTAGTGATATAGTTCTGCCCCTACCCTGTAGTGATATAGTTTTCACCCTGCCCCTACCCTGTAGTGATATAGTTTTCACCCTGCCCCTACCCTGTAGTGATATAGTTTTCACCCTGCCCCTACCTTGTAGTGATATAGTTTTCACCCTGCCCCTACCCTGTAGTGATATAGTTCTGCCCCTACCCTGTAGTGATATAGTTCTGCCCCTACCCTGTAGTGATATAGTTCTGCCCCTACCCTGTAGTGATATAGTTTTCACCCTGTCCCTACCCTGTAGTGATATAGTTTTCACCCTGCCCCTACCCTGTAGTTATATAGTTCTGCCCCTACCCTGTAGTGATATAGTTTTCACCCTGCCCCTACCCTGTAGTGATATAGTTTTCACCCTGCCCCTACCCTGTAGTGATATAGTTCTGCCCCTACCCTGTAGTGATATAGTTTTCACCCTGCCCCTACCCTGTAGTGATATAGTTCTGCCCCTACCCAGTAGTGATATAGTTTTCACCCTGCCCCTACCCTGTAGTGATATAGTTTTCACCCTGTCCCTACCCTGTAGTGATATAGTTTTCACCCTGTCCCTACCCTGTAGTGATATAGTTTTCACCCTGCCCCTACCCTGTAGTGATATAGTTTTCACCCTGCCCCTACCCTGTAGTGATACAGTTTTCACCCTGCAAGGTATGGGCAGGGTAACAGTATTATAATGCGGTGTATAATCCTCTCCCAGGCTTTTAGTGCTTGGCTGAATGGGCAGGGTAACTCCCAGTGGATGTTCAAGGGCCGTTCTGTTATGTCCACTCAATAAAACCACCGCACTACACTGGACTAGTAATGCCAACCCCCAGCAAGTGAAATGGTCAGAGGTTAGGGTTAGGTAACTCACTCTTGCGTTGACTAGTGACCAGGCCATCGTGGTGGTGTCCAGCTTATGAATGTCATTGGAGAAGCAGTCAGCCTGGAAGAGAGGAGAGAACAGGGGAATGTCATGGTAACACCATACAAACAGAGGACACCAATGAGAGCATCCCCAGGACACATTGGTCAGGGTTATAGAGGTCAGGGGTCAAGGACTCTTACCAGCTGCTCGTATCCTCCAAAGATGTACATGGCCTTCCCAAGGATGCAGGCTGAGTGGCCGTCTCTCGCCCCCGGAACCGTCCCAGAGATCTTAGGGGTGAACCACCGGTGGTTGTCTGGGGACCAAACATGCATGTTAACCTAAAGACGTGTTAACATAAACACGTGTTAACCTAAAGACGTAAAGACGAGTTAACCTAAAGACGTGTTAACCTAAAGACCTAAAGACGAGTTAACCTAAAGACGAGTTAACCTAAAGACGAGTTAACCTAAAGACGAGTTAACCTAAAGACGAGTTAACCTAAAGACGAGTTAACCTAAAGACCTAAATACGAGTTAACCTAAAGACGAGTTAACCTAAAGACGTAAAGATATGTTAACATAACGAAGAGCTAACCTAAAGACGTGTTAACCTAAAGACGAGTTAACCTAAAGACGTGTTAACCTAAAGACGTGTTAACCTAAAGACATGTTAACCTAAAAACGTAAAGACGAGCTAACCTAAAGACGTGTTAACCTAAAGACGAGTTAACCTAAAGAAGTGTTAACCTAAAGACTTGTTAACCTAAAGACGTGTTAACTTAAAGACGTGTTAACCTAAAGACCTAAAGACGAGTTAACATAAAGACGTGTTAACCTAAAGACGTGTTAACCTAAAGACGTGTCAACCTAAAGACGTGTTAACCTAAAGACGTGTTAACCTAAAGACGAGTTAACCTAAAGACCTAAATACGAGTTAACCTAAAGACGAGTTAACCTAAAGACGTAAAGATGTGTTAACATAATGACGAGCTAACCTAAAGACGTGTTAACCTAAAGACGAGTTAACCTAAAGACGTGTTAACGTAAAGACGTGTTAACCTAAAGACGAGTTAACCTAAAGACCTAAATACGAGTTAACCTAAAGACGAGTTAACCTAAAGACGTAAAGATGTGTTAACATAATGACGAGCTAACCTAAAGACGTGTTAACCTAAAGACGAGTTAACCTAAAGACGTGTTAACGTAAAGACGTGTTAAAGTAAAGACGTGTTAACCTAAAAACGTAAAGACGTGTTAACATAAAGACGTGTTAACCGAGTGACGTGTTAACATAAAGACGTGTTAACATAAAGACGTGTTAACCTAAAGACGTGTTAACCTAAAGATGTGTTAACATAAAGACGTGTTAACTTAAAGACGTGTTAACCTAAAGACGTGTTAACCTAAAGACGTGTTAACCTAAAGACGTGTTAAAGTAAAGACGTGTTAACCTAAAAACGTAAAGACGTGTTAACATAAAGACGTGTTAACCGAGTGACGTGTTAACATAAAGACGTGTTAACCTAAAGACGTGTTAACATAAAGACGTGTTAACCTAAAGACGTGTTAACCTAAAGACGTGTTAACCTAAAGACGAGTTAACCTAAAGACGTGTTAACCTAAAGACGTGTTAACCTAAAGACGTGTTAACATAAAGACGTGTTAACCTAAAAACGTAAAGACGTGTTAACATAAAGACGTGTTAACCGAAAGACGTGTTAACATAAAGACGTGTTAACCTAAAAACGTAAAGACGTGTTAACATAAAGACGTGTTAACCGAAAGACGTGTTAACCTAAAAACATGTTAACATAAAGACGTGTTAACCTAAAAACGTAAAGACGTGTTAACATAAAGACGTGTTAACCTAAAGACGTGTTAACCTAAAGACGTGTTAACATAAAGACGTGTTAACCTAAAGACGTGTTAACCTAAAGACGTGTTAACCTAAAGACGTGTTAACATAAAGACGTGTTAACTTAAAGACGTGTTAACATAAAGACGTGTTAACCTAAAGACGTGTTAACATAAAGACGTGTTAACCTAAAGACGTGTTAACATAAAGACGTGTTAACTTAAAGACGTGTTAACATAAAGACGTGTTAACCTAAAGACGTGTTAACATAAAGACGTGTTAACATAAAGACGTGTTAACATAAAGACGTGTTAACTTAAAGACGTGTTAACATAAAGACGTGTTAACCTAAAGACGTGTTAACCTAAAGACGTGTTAACATAAAGACGTGTTAACATAAAGACGTGTTAACCTAAAGACGTGTTAACATAAAGACGTGTTAACCTAAAGACGTGTTAACCTAAAGACGTGTTAACATAAAGACGTGTTAACCTAAAGACGTGTTAACCTAAAGACGTGTTAACATAAAGACGTGTTAACATAAAGACGTGTTAACCTAAAGACGTGTTAACCTAAAGACGTGTTAACATAAAGACGTGTTAACCTAAAGACGTGTTAACCTAAAGACGTGTTAACATAAAGACGTGTTAACATAAAGACGTGTTAACATAAAGACGTGTTAACCTAAAGACGTGTTAACATAAAGACGTGTTAACTTAAAGACGTGTTAACATAAAGACACTGTTCTAGAGGCTGCAGCTGTGGATCCACAAAGAGGAAACATCTAACCAGGCAGGTGTTGGAGCTAGTTCTCCTTTCATCAATCCAACAATGAGTGTATCTCCACTTCTAAAACAAACTGACATACACCAAACCATTAGGTGTACTTACTGACGTGGAAGGCATAGAGGACGTTGCAGGCCCCCTCAGTGTCGTTACGACCCCCCCAGATGTAGATGGTATCTTCCAGCAGCACAGCTGTGTGACCATAGCGCATATAGGGAACCTCCCTGGCATGCTCCCTACCACCTGTCCTCACTGGGGGCAACTTCATCCACCGAAGAGAAACTAGTGAGAGAGAGGACACAGACAGAGACAGTCGTATTACAACAGAGAGAGAGAGACAGTCGTATTACGACAGAGAGAGAGAAACAGTCGTATTACGACAGAGAGAGAGAGAGACAGTCGTATTACGACAGAGAGAGAGAGACAGTCGTATTACGACAGAGAGAGAGAGACAGTCGTATTACGATAGAGAGAGAGAGACAGTCGTATTACGACAGAGAGAGAGAGACAGTCGTATTACGACAGAGAGAGAGAGACAGTCGTATTACGACAGAGAGAGAGAGACAGTCGTATTACGACAGAGAGAGAGAGACAGTCGTATTACGACAGAGAGAGAGAGACAGTCGTATTACGACAGAGAGAGAGAGACAGTCGTATTACGACAGAGAGAGAGAGACAGTCGTATTACGATAGAGAGAGCGAGACAGTCGTATTACGACAGAGAGAGAGAGACACAGTCGTAGTGAAACAGGTTGAGAGCTTCAAGTTCCTTGGTGTCCACATCACCAACAAACTATCATGGTCCAAACACACCAAGACAGTCGTGAAGAGGGCACAACAAAGCCTATTCCCCCTCAGGAGACTGAACATATTTGGCATGGGTCCTCAGATCCTCAAAAAGTTAAACAGCTGCACCATCGAGAGCATCCTGACTGGTTACATCACCACCTGGTATGGCAACTGCTCAGCCTCCGACCGCAAGGCACTACAGAGGGTAGTGCGTACGCCCAGTACATCACTGGGGCCAAGCTTCCTGCCATCCAGGAACTCTATACCAGGCGGTGTCAGAGGAAGGCCCTAGAAATTGTCAAAGACTCCAGCCACCCTAGTCATAGACTATTCTCTCTGCTACCGCACGGCAAGCGGTACCGGAGCGCCAAGTCTAGGTCCAAAAGGCTTCTCAACAGCTTCTACCCCAAGCCATAAGACTCCTAAACAGCTAATCATGGCTACCCAGACTATTTGCACTGCCCCACCACCCCCACCCCATCTTTTTACGCTGCTGGTACTCTGTTAATTATTTATGCATAGTCAATTTAACTCTACCCACATGTACATATTACCTCAACTAGCCGGTGCCCCCGCACATTGACTCTGCACCGGTACCCCCCTGTATATATAGCCTCCCTATTGTTATTTTATTTTACTTCTGCTCTTTTTTTCTCAACACTTTTTTGTTGTTGTTTTATTTTACTTTTTTATTAAGAAATAAATGCATTGTTGGTTAAGGGCTGTAAGTAAGCATTTCACGGTAATGTGAAATACACCTGTTGTATTCGGCGCATGTGGCAAACAGAATTTTATTTGATTTGATTACCACAGAGAGAGAGAGACAGTCATATTACGACAGAGAGAAAGACATTTCTACAGAGAGACACTGGTATTTCTACAGAGAGACAATCGTATTTATGCAGAGGAAATAGAGACACTAGTATTTCTACAGAGAGATACTAGTATTTCTACAGAGAGATACTAGTATTACTACAGAGACACTAGTATTACTACAGAGAGACAATAGTATTACTACAGATACACTAGTATTACTACAGAGAGACACTAGTATTACTACAGAGGACATAGAAACACTAGTATTACTACAAAGAGACACATATTGCTACAGTGGATAGAGACACTAGTATTACTACAGAGAGACACTAGTATTACTACAGAGACACTAGTATTACTACAGAGACACTAGTATTACTACAGAGACACTAGTATTACTACAGAGACACTATTATTACTACAGAGAGACACTATTATTACTACAGAGAGACACTAGTATTACTACAGAGAGACACTAGTATTACTACAGAGACACTAGAAGAACTAAAGAGAGACACTAGTATTTCCACAGAGAGACACTAGTATTTCTACAGAGAGACAATAGTATTACTACAGAGACACTAGAAGAACTACAGAGAGACACTAGTATTTCCACAGAGAGACACTAGTATTTCTACAGAGAGATACTAGTATTACTACAGAGACACTAGTATTACTACAGAGACACTAGTATTACTACAGAGAGACACTAGTATTTCTACAGAGAGACACTAGTATTACTACAGAGAGACACTAGTATTACTACAGAGAGACACTATTATTACTACAGAGAGACACTAGTATTACTACAGAGAGACACTAGTATTACTACAGAGAGACACTAGTATTTCCACAGAGAGACACTAGTATTACTACAGAGAGACACTAGTATTTCCACAGAGAGACACTAGTATTACTATAGAGACACTAGTATTACTACAGAGAGACACTAGTATTACTACAGAGACACTCGTATTACTACAGAGACACTCGTATTACTACAGAGAGACACTAGTATTACTACAGAGAGACACTAGTATTACTACAGAGAGACACTAGTATTACTAAAGACGACATATTAGTGTCTATTACTACAGAGAGACAAGTATTACTACAGTGGACATAGAGACACTAGTATTTATACAAAGAGATACTAGTATTTCTACAGAGAGATACTAGTATTACTACAGAGACACTAGTATTACTACAGAGAGACAATAGTATTACTACAGAGAGACACTAGTATTACTACAAAGAGATACTAGTATTACTACAGAGGACAGAGACACTAGAATTACTACAGAGACACTAGTATTACTACAGAGAGATACTAGTATTACTACAGAGTGACACTAGTATTACTACAGAGAGATACTAGTATTACTACAGAGAAACTAGTATTACTACAGAGAGACACTAGTATTACTACAGAGAGACACTAGTATTACTACAGAGAGACACTAGTATTACTACAGAGAGATACTAGTATTACTACAGAGAGATACTAGTATTGCGACAGTGGACATAGACACTAGTATTTCCACAGAGAGACAATAGTATTACTACAGAGACACTAGTATTACTACAGAGAGACACTAGTATTACTACAGAGACACTAGTATTACTACAGAGACACTAGTATTACTACAGAGAGACACTAGTATTTCCACAGAGACACTAGTATTACTACTGAGACACTAGTATTACTACAGAGACACTAGTATTACTACAGAGACACTAGTATTACTACAGAGACACTAGTATTACTACAGAGAGACACTAGTATTTCCACAGAGACACTAGTATTACTACAGAGAGACACTAGTATTACTACAGAGAGACACTAGTATTACTATAGAGAGACACTAGTATTACTACAGAGACACTAGTATTACTACAGAGAGACACTAGTATTTCCACAGAGACACTAGTATTACTACAGAGACACTAGTATTACTACAGAGAGACACTAGTATTACTATAGAGAGACACTAGTATTACTACAGAGAGACACTAGTATTACTACAGAGACACTAGTATTACTACAGAGACACTAGTATTACTACAGAGACACTAGTATTACTACAGAGAGATACTAGTATTACTACAGAGAGATAATAGTATTACTACAGAGAGACACTAGTATTACTACAGAGAGACACTAGTATTACTACAGAGACACTAGTATTACTACAGAGGACATAGAGACACTAGTATTACTACAGAGGACAGAGGGACACTAGTACTACTACAGAGGACAGAGAGACACTAGTATTACTACAGAGGACAGAGACACTAGTATTACTACAGAGGACATAGAGACACTAGTATTACTACAGAGGACATAGAGACACTAGTATTACTACAGAGGACAGAGAGACACTAGTATTACTACAGAGGACAGAGAGACACTAGTATTACTACAGAGGACATAGACACTAGTATTACAACAGATAACATAGACACTAGTATTACTACAGAAGACATAGAGACACTAGCATTACTAAAGAGGACCGAGAGACACTAGTATTACTACAGAGGACATAGAGACACTAGTATTACTACAGAGAGACACTAGTATTACTACAGAGAGACACTAGTATTACTACAGAGAGACACTAGTATTACTACAGAGACACTAGTATTACTACAGAGACACTAGTATTACTACAGAGACACTAGTATTACTACAGAGACACTAGTATTACTACAGAGGACATAGAGACACTAGTTTTACTACAGAGAGACACTAGTATTACTACAGAGAGACACTAGTATTACTACAGAGAGACACTAGTATTACTACAGAGAGACACTAGTATTACTACAGAGAGACACTAGTATTACTACAGAGAGACACTAGCATTACTAAAGAGGACATAGAGACACTAGTATTACTACAGAGAGACACTAGTATTACTACAGAGAGACACTAGTATTACTACAGAGAGACACTAGTATTACTACAGAGAGACACTAGTATTACTACAGAGAGACACTAGTATTACTACAGAGACACTAGTATTACTACAGAGACACTAGTATTACTACAGAGACACTAGTATTACTACAGAGAGACACTAGTATTACTACAGAGGACATAGAGACACTAGTATTACTACAGAGAGACACTAGTATTACTACAGAGAGACACTAGTATTACTACAGAGGACAGAGAGACACTAGTATTACAACAGAGACACTAGTATTACTACAGAGAGACACTAGTATTACTACAGAGAGACACTAGTATTACTACAGAGAGACACTAGTATTACTACAGAGACACACTAGTATTACTACAGAGGACAGAGAGACAGTATTACTACAGAGAGACACTAGTATTACTACAGAGACACTATTATTACTACAGATTGTTAGATTAATTAGTATTTTAAGAATAATGACTAAAGGATTTCACCCCAAATTCAGTATAAATGTGTGAACGGTGTTAAGAGTTATAATGTAGTGTCAACCCACTAACAGAGGGGGGCGGGACTAAACATTCCAGGGTGAAGGGGACTGAGAAAACGGGTTAAAAAAAGCCTCCTAAAGGTGGGTGGAGCAAAGTGCCTTTGTGTGTAAAGGAGTATAAAACAGGAGGGTATGGGTTTTGGGCGCCAGAGCTCTCCATGAATAAACATACAGATCATTCTTGCTGGTTGTGGACCTTGAATCATTTATGATTAAAACCAGAGCCTTACAACCCCTGGTAATGATTCAAGCTTAGGTTGAATTAGAGATAGAAATTCTCATGACAGAGATACACTAGTATTACTACAGAGACACTAGTATTACTACACAGAGACACTAGTATTACTACAGAGAGACACTAGTATTACTACAGAGAGACACTAGTATTACTACAGAGAGACACTAGTATTACTACAGAGAGACACTAGTATTACTACAGAGAGACACTAGTATTACTACAGAGAGATACTAGTATTACTACAGACACTAGTATTACTACAGAGAGACACTAGTATTACTACAGAGACACTAGTATTACATGGATAAGGACATTGACATTGCTAATTACAACATGTTAAGATGTGACAGGCAGAGAAAAGGTGGAGGGGTGGTGATGTATGTGGTATCCACTTTGTGTTCTTATACCCCAGAAATGTGAAATCCTGGTATTAGATGTGACCATGAGCCAAAACGTGCATGTATTTGTTGCTGGAGTGTATAGGCCTCCTGCTGCTTTAGTTGATACGACTAGTATCATAGCTGAGCATTCAAACCCTTTTCTATCATCTGAACTGGTGGTCTTAGGTGACTTCAACCTGGACTGGCTGACACCTATCTCAGATCACTTTAAGAACATTTGTCTTGATCTTAATCTAACCCAGCTAATCACAAAACCCACCCGGTTAAATGTGAAACATCTAGATAGATCCTCATTATTAGATTTAAATTATCACAAATAACCCCCATAAGTACATGTCTTTTGGTGTTTGCTAGTGACCTCAGTGATCATTGTCCTACAGCCTGTATTAGAGATACTAGACAGCATCATTCTGATCCCTGTATTATTAGGAAGATAGATTTTAATAACGTTTCTCCCCATGACTTGTACTTTTCTGAACTTCCTTCCTCCATCAACCTGAGCCTGAATTAGCGCTTGAGCATTTCTCATCTATTTTTATATCACTGGCAGATAAACATGCTCCTTTTAAACGCTATAGACTAAAAAACAGATCAAATCCCTGGTTTTCCACAGAACTTTCAGATGTCTTTAGAACAAGAACTCATGCCTGGGCCAAAGCTACACTAACTGATGCTGTTGTGGACTGGCAGCTTTTCAGGCAACTGAGGAATAAATGCACGTCCTTAGTAAAAAAGGCTAAATCAAGCTACTTCCTAAGTTCTATCACTGACTCTGCTGGTGATCCATCTAAATTGGAAAACAGTTAAGGCGCTAAAGCGTGGAAATTCCTCTCCTTCCCTACCCAAGCAAGTTATACTGAACTCTGACATCATTATTGGAAAAAATGAGATAGGTCATGCTTTTAATCAACATTTTATGTCCGCCGGTTTTTTGTTTGATTTAATAGACCCGGGTCAGTCAGTAAACTGCTCGTCTCTCTCCTTCCGCTAGTCGACTTGATAGAGGACCTGACGACCCCCAGTGAATCCTTGTAATCTCTGGAGCAACTGTCTCCTTCTGATGTATTGGAACCACTACTTATGATTGATGTAAAAACATCTGCTGGGGCTGATATGCTTGATCCCTTCTTATTACAGCTTTCTGCTCTGTTGATTGCGGAAGCATTAACACATTTTTAACTTGACAATTATATGGAGTACTATCCCTAGAGTTTGGAAGGCGGCCCATGTACTTCCTTTACATAAAGGTGGCGACCCGAGTGATAATAATTATCGTCCCATTTCCAAACTCTCTTGCCTAGCAAAAATCCTGGAATCATTGATTAATACACTGCTTAGATCCCTTTTAACTGCTACATCTTTTCTGAATGTAAAACAGTCAGGGTTCAGACCAGGTCACAGTACCATCTCTGCTACTTCTATGGTTTTAAATGTCGTAAATGGTTTAGATACGAAGAAACACTGTGCTGCCCTCTTCATTGACCTGTCCAAGGCATTCGACACTGTGGATCACACCTTACTTTTCAGCAACTCTCTGTGATTGGCTTAGATCTGGCTGCTTGTAGCTGAGAATGATTTAAAAGACAGAACACAGTGTGTATTTACTGATGGCGTTAAATCAGGATTTCTAGACATAACACAAGGAGTCCCACAGGGTTCTATTCTTGGTCCTGTTCTTTTCACTATTCATATTAACAGCATTGGTCCATCTATACAAAACTAACTTTCATCTGTATGCAGATGACACTGTTGTATACGCTACTGCCCCTACGGCAGCTCAGGCTCCGCCCCTACGGCAGCTCAGGCTCCGCCCCTACGGCAGCTCAGGCCCCGCCCCTACGGCAGCTCAGGCTCCGCCCCTACGGCAGCTCAGGCTCCGCCCCTACGGCAGCTCAGGCTCCGCCCCTACGACAGGCAGCTCAGGCTCCGCCCCTACGACAGGCAGCTCAGGCTCCGCCCCTACGACAGGCAGCTCAGGCTCCGCCCCTACGACAGGCAGCTCAGGCTCCGCCCCTACGACAGGCAGCTCAGGCTCTGCCCCTACGACAGGCAGCTCAGGCTCTGCCCCTACGACAGGCAGCTCAGGCTCTGCCCCTACGACAGGCAGCTCAGGCTCTGCCCCTACGGCAGCTCAGGCTCTGCCCCTACGGCAGCTCAGGCTCTGCCCCTACGGCAGCTCAGGCTCTGCCCCTACGGCAGCTCAGGCTCTGCCCCTACGGCAGCTCAGGCTCTGCCCCTACGGCAGCTCAGGCTCTGCTCTTCCAGATTGACTTCATTTATTCCACACTCATCTGAAGAACTACACCATTTTATAATGATAGACAGATCATGTCACCATGACATCAAATGGTAAAATGACAGATCTTAAGATGAAAGTGGTTAGCCTACAATATCAAAGGACTTGCCATTTGAAGTTGAGAAAACTGAAGGTAATTTAGGGAAAGACGAGCATGCATGGGACATACCTATAACTAATGTAGCTAAGCCTAGATAGTCATATCATTAATAATCGAGGTCTATATAAAGATGGACTGTTTTTGTCTATAACAGTAACCTACCTGTGTTGAAGACATGTACGTCTATCTGTCTCAGCGTCTCGTAGTCCTCTCCAGAGCAGTACCCTCCGAAGGAGAACACCTTGTGTCCCACGGAGACAGCAGCATGGTTTACCCTCCGCGGCCCTCCGTCCAGGTGGGTCGTCCAGCGCAACATCCCACGCCCTGCCGCTCCCACTCAGCTAGCACTTCACCGCTCAACTCCGCTCCCTGGCAGCCTGTCACCCAGTGCTACACCATCACCCTGTGTTCTGCTGGCACACCATCCACCCTCAAACAGACATTACCTACCCAGAGCTGGGGGAAGACAGAGAGAGAGAGGTTAGATGTTACAGCCGTCCCTACACCATCACCCTCTAATCCAGAACGATTTACAGTCAATGCATTCAACTAAGGAAGGTCAAATAGCCATATCGCAGCCATTGCAAGTAAAGCACCATTGTAGGTGTGAGTATGTTGAAAAATCATTAGCTCTGAGTGGAGATAAAGAAGACTGAGAAGGAGGTATGAAGACTGTTCTCTGAGGTTAGGGTTAGGGTTAGGGTTAAATCATTAGCTCTGAGTGGAGATAAAGAAGACTGAGAAGGAGGTATGAAGACTGTTCTCTGGGGTTCATCTCTGTTCTGTTGTTGACAGCTCCTCAGGCCCCTGTGTTATCCCTGCTAGGAGGTGGTCACTGGTTGGGCCTCTGCTAGGAGGTGGTCACTGGTTGGGCCTCTACTAGGAGGTGGTCACTGGTTGGACCTCTACTAGGAGGTGGTCACTGGTTGGGCCTCTGCTAGGAGGTGGTCACTGGTTGGGCCTCTACTAGGAGGTGGTCACTGGTTGGGCCTCTGCTAGGAGGTGGTCACTGGTTGGGCCTCTACTAGGAGGTGGTCACTGGTTGGGCCTCTGCTAGGAGGTGGTCACTGGTTGGACCTCTACTAGGAGGTGGTCACTGGTTGGGCCTCTGCTAGGAGGTGGTCACTGGTTGGGCCTCTGCTAGGAGGTGGTCACTGGTTGGGCCTCTGCTAGGAGGTGGTCACTGGTTGGGCCTCTGCTAGGAGGTGGTCACTGGTTGGGCCTCTGCTAGGAGGTGGTCACTGGTTGGGCCTCTACTAGGAGGTGGTCACTGGTTGGGCCTCTGCTAGGAGGTGGTCACTGGTTGGGCCTCTACTAGAAGGTGGTCACTGGTTGGGCCTCTACTAGGAGATGGTCACTGGTTGGGTCTCTACTAGGAGGTGGTCACTGGTTGGGCCTCTACTAGGAGGTGGTCACTGGTTGGGCCTCTACTAGGAGGTGGTCACTGGTTGGGCCTCTACTAGGAGGTGGTCACTGGTTGGGTCTCTACTAGGAGGTGGTCACTGGTTGGGCCTCTACTAGGAGGGTATTTTAGGAGGTGGTCACTGGTTGGGTCTCTACTAGGAGGTGGTCACTGGTTGGGCCTCTGCTAGGAGGTGGTCACTGGTTGGGCCTCTACTAGGAGGTGGTCACTGGTTGGGCCTCTGCTAGGAGGTGGTCACTGGTTGGGCCTCTACTAGGAGGTGGTCACTGGTTGGGCCTCTGCTAGGAGGTGGTCACTGGTTGGGCCTCTGCTAGGAGGTGGTCACTGGTTGGGCCTCTACTAGGAGGTGGTCACTGGTTGGGCCTCTGCTAGGAGGTGGTCACTGGTTGGGCCTCTACTAGGAGGTGGTCACTGGTTGGGCCTCTGCTAGGAGGTGGTCACTGGTTGGACCTCTACTAGGAGGTGGTCACTGGTTGGGCCTCTGCTAGGAGGTGGTCACTGGTTGGGCCTCTGCTAGGAGGTGGTCACTGGTTGGGCCTCTGCTAGGAGGTGGTCACTGGTTGGGCCTCTGCTAGGAGGTGGTCACTGGTTGGGCCTCTACTAGGAGGTGGTCACTGGTTGGGCCTCTGCTAGGAGGTGGTCACTGGTTGGGCCTCTACTAGAAGGTGGTCACTGGTTGGGCCTCTACTAGGAGATGGTCACTGGTTGGGTCTCTACTAGGAGGTGGTCACTGGTTGGGCCTCTACTAGGAGGTGGTCACTGGTTGGGCCTCTACTAGGAGGTGGTCACTGGTTGGGCCTCTACTAGGAGGTGGTCACTGGTTGGGTCTCTACTAGGAGGTGGTCACTGGTTGGGCCTCTACTAGGAGGGTATTTTAGGAGGTGGTCACTGGTTGGGTCTCTACTAGGAGGTGGTCACTGGTTGGGCCTCTACTAGAAGGTGGTCACTGGTTGGGCCTCTACTAGGAGGTGGTCACTGGTTGGGTCTCTACTAGGAGGTGGTCACTGGTTGGGCCTCTACTAGGTGGTGGTCACTGGTTGGGCCTCTACTAGGAGGTGGTCACTGGTTGGGCCTCTACTAGGAGGTGGTCACTGGTTGGACCTCTACTAGGAGGTGGTCACTGGTTGGGCCTCTGCTAGGAGGTGATCACTGGTTGGGCCTCTGCTAGAAGGTGATCACTGGTTGGGCCTCTACTAGGAGGTGGTCACTGGTTGGGTCTCTACTAGGAGGTGGTCACTGGTTGGGCCTCTGCTAGGAGGTGGTCACTGGTTGGGCCTCTGCTAGAAGGTGGTCACTGGTTGGACCTCTGCTAGAAGGTGGTCACTGGTTGGGCCTCTGCTAGGAGGTGGTCACTGGTTGGGCCTCTCCTAGGAGGTGGTCACTGGTTGGGCCTCTGCTAGGAGGTGGTCACTGGTTGGGCCTCTGCTAGAAGGTGGTCACTGGTTGGGCCTCTAAACCCACATTTCCCCTTTACTTCCCTGTACGATGGCCTCCCTACCCCTAACCCTAACCCTGCCTCCCTACCCCTAACCCTAACCCTGTCCCTGCCTCCCTACCCATAACCCTAACCCTGTCCCTGCCTCCCTACCCCTAACCCTAACCATGTCCCTGTCCCTGCCTCCCTACCCCTAACCCTGTCCCTGCCTCCCTACCCCTAACCCTGTCCCTGCCTCCCTACCCCTAACCCTGTCCCTGCCTCCCTACCCCTAACCCTGTCCCTGCCTCCCTACCCCTAACCCTGTCCCTGCCTCCCTACCCCTAACCCTGTTCCTGCCTCCCTACCCCTAACCCTGTCCCTGCCTCCCTACCCCTAACCCTGTTCCTGCCTCCCTACCCCTAACCCTGTCCCTGCCTCCCTACCCCTAACCCTGTTCCTGCCTCCCTACCCCTAACCCTGTCCCTGCCTCCCTACCCCTAACCCTGTCCCTGCCTCCCTACCCCTAACCCTGTCCCTGCCTCCCTACCCCTAACCCTGTCCCTGCCTCCCTACCCCTAACCCTGTCCCTGCCTCCCTACCCCTAACCCTGTCCCTGCCTCCCTAGGAGGTGGTCACTGGTTGGGCCTCTGCTAGGAGGTGGTCACTGGTTGGGCCTCTACTAGGAGGTGGTCACTGGTTGGGCCTCTGCTAGGAGGTGGTCACTGGTTGGGCCTCTACTAGAAGGTGATCACTGGTTGGGCCTCTACTAGGAGGTGGTCACTGGTTGGGTCTCTACTAGGAGGTGGTCACTGGTTGGGCCTCTGCTAGGAGGTGGTCACTGGTTGGGCCTCTGCTAGAAGGTGGTCACTGGTTGGACCTCTGCTAGGAGGTGGTCACTGGTTGGGCCTCTGCTAGGAGGTGGTCACTGGTTGGGCCTCTGCTAGGAGGTGGTCACTGGTTGGGCCTCTGCTAGGAGGTGGTCACTGGTTGGGCCTCTGCTAGAAGGTGGTCACTGGTTGGGCCTCTAAACCCACATTTCCCCTTTACTTCCCTGTACGATGGCCTCCCTACCCCTAACCCTAACCCTGCCTCCCTACCCCTAACCCTAACCCTGTCCCTGCCTCCCTACCCATAACCCTAACCCTGTCCCTGCCTCCCTACCCCTAACCCTAACCATGTCCCTGTCCCTGCCTCCCTACCCCTAACCCTGTCCCTGCCTCCCTACCCCTAACCCTGTCCCTGCCTCCCTACCCCTAACCCTGTCCCTGCCTCCCTACCCCTAACCCTGTCCCTGCCTCCCTACCCCTAACCCTGTCCCTGCCTCCCTACCCCTAACCCTGTCCCTGCCTCCCTACCCCTAACCCTGTCCCTGCCTCCCTACCCCTAACCCTGTCCCTGCCTCCCTACCCCTAACCCTGTCCCTGCCTCCCTACCCCTAACCCTGTCCCTGCCTCCCTACCCCTAACCCTGTCCCTGCCTCCCTACCCCTAACCCTGTCCCTGCCTCCCTACCCCTAACCCTGTTCCTGCCTCCCTACCCCTAACCCTGTCCCTGCCTCCCTACCCCTAACCCTGTTCCTGCCTCCCTACCCCTAACCCTGTCCCTGCCTCCCTACCCCTAACCCTGTTCCTGCCTCCCTACCCCTAACCCTGTCCCTGCCTCCCTACCCCTAACCCTGTCCCTGCCTCCCTACCCCTAACCCTGTCCCTGCCTCCCTACCCCTAACCCTGTCCCTGCCTCCCTACCCCTAACCCTGTCCCTGCCTCCCTACCCCTAACCCTGTCCCCCTACCCCTAACCCTGCCTCCCTACCCCTAACACTAACCCTGCCTCCCTACCCCTAACCCTAACCCTGAGAATGCTATTCATTGACTACAGCTCAGCATTCAACACCATAGTGCCCTCTAAGCTCATCACTAAGCTAAGGATCCTGGGACTAAACACCTCCCTCTGCAACTGGATCCTGGACTTCCTGACGGGCCGCCCCCAGGTGGTAAGGGTAGGTAACAACACATCTGCCACACTGATCCTCAACACGGGGGCCCCTCAGGGGTGCGTGCTCAGTCCCCTCCTGTACTCTCTGTTCACCCATGACTGCATGGCCAGGCACGACTCCAACACCATCATTAAGTTTGCCGATGACACAACAGTGGTAGGCCTGATCACCGACAATGATGAGACAGCCTATAGGGAGGAGGTCAGAGACCTGGCCGTGTGGTGCCAGGACAACAACCTCTCCCTCAACGTGACCAAGACAAAGGAGATGATTGTGGACTACAGGAAAAAAAAGAGGACTGAGCACGCCCCCATTCTCATCGACGGGGCTGTAGTGGAACAGGTTGAGAGCTTCAAGTTCCTTGGTGTCCACATCACCAACGAACTATCATGGTCCAAACACACCAAGACAGTCGTGAAGAGGGCACGACAAAGCCTATTCCCCCTCAAGGGAGGCAGGGACAGGGACATGGTTAGGGTTAGGGGTAGGGAGGCAGGGACAGGGTTAGGGTTATGGGTAGGGAGGCAGGGACAGGGTTAGGGTTAGGGGTAGGGAGGCAGAGACTGAAAAGATTTGGCATGGGTCCTCAGATCCTCAAAAAATTCTACAGCTGCACCATCGAGAGCATCCTGACTGGTTGCATCACCGCCTGGTATGGCAACTGCTTGGCCTCCGACCGCAAGGCACTACAGAGGGTAGTGCGTACGGCCCAGTACATCACTGGGGCCAAGCTTCCTGCCATCCAGGACCTCTATACCAGGCGGTGTCAGAGGAAGGCCCTCAAAATTGTCAAAGACTCCAGCCACCCTAGTCATAGACTGTTCTCTCTGCTACCGCACGGCAAGCGGTACCGGAGTGCCAAGTCTAGGTCCAAAAGACTTCTCAACAGCTTCTACCCCCAAGCCATAAGACTCCTGAACAGCTAATCATGGCTACCCGGACTATTTGCACTGCCCCCCCACCCCATCCTTTTTACGCTGCTGCTACTCTGTTAATTATTTATGCATAGTCACTTTAACTCTACCCACATGTACATATTACCTCAACTAGCCGGTGCCCCCGCACATTGACTCTGCAACGGTACCCCCCTGTATATATAGCCTCCCTACTGTCACTTTATTTTACTTCTGCTCTTTTTTTTCTCAACACTTTTTTTGTTGTTGTTTTATTTTTACTTTTTTTGTTAAAAATAAATGCACTGTTGGTTAAGGGCTGTAAGTAAGCATTTCACTGTAATGTCTGCACCTGTTGTATTCGGCGCATGTGACCAATAACATTTGATTTGATTTGAACCCACAACCCTGGCGTTGCAAACGCCATGCTCTACCAACTGAGCTACATCCCTGCTGGCCATTCCCTCCCCTACCCTGGACAACGCTGGGCCAATTGTGCGCCGCCCCATGGGTCTCCCGGTCGCGGCCGGCTACGACAGAGCCTGGATTCGAACCAGGATCTCTAGTGCCACAGCTAGCCACTCGGGAGGTTAAGCTAATTTACTGCATTTTTACACAATCCAATACGTAGTCTCTATTTAGAACAGAAAGTCAGCAAAAATGACCGCAGTCATCAAGCTAGGTAAGAGATTATTATTAAATATGTGTAAGTGATTAATAAGACTGAATTAGATCAAAGGCAATTCAATAATAAATATTGTGTTGCACCTTGAACCGATAGCCTAACAAATGAACAACTCTTGAAAAACTCTTGAAAAAAATAGAGACTTTTGATTGCCTGAATGGAAAGTATTAAGACCCCTTGACTCCACATTTTGTTACGTTACAGCCTTATTCTAAAATGTATTACATTGTTTTTTCCTCCCTTCAATCTACACACAATACCCCATAATGACAAAGTTAATACATTTTAATAAGATTAAAAATTAAAGACTTAAATATCACATTTACATAAGTATTCAGACTCTTTACTCAATACTTTGCTGAAGCATCTTTGTCAGTGAGTACAGCCTTGAGTCTTCTTGGGTATGACGCTACAAGCTTGGCACACCTGTATTTGGGGAGTTTCTCCCATTCTTCTCTGCAGATCATTTCAAGCTCTGTCGGGTTAGATGGGGAGCGTCGCTGCACAGCTATTTTCAGGTCTCTCCAGAGATGTTCGATCGGGTTCAAGTCCGAGCTCTGGCTGGGCAACTCAAGGACATTCAGAGACTTGTCCCAAAGCCACTCCTGTGTTGTCTTGGCTGTGTGCTTAGGGTCGTTGTCCTGTTGGAAGGTGAACCTTCGCCCCAGTCTGAGGTACTGAGCGCTCTGGAGCAGGTGTTCATCAACAATCTCTCTGTACTTTGCTCCGTTCATCTTTGCCTCGATCCTGACTAGTCACCCAGTCCCTGCCGCTGAAAAACATCCCCACAGCATGATGCTGCCACCACCATGCTTCACCGTAGGGATGGTGCCAGGTTTCCTCCAGACGTGATGCTTGGCATTCAGGCTAAGAGTTCAATCTTGGTTTCATCAGACCAGATCATCTTGTTTCTCATTGTCTGAGAGTCTTTAGGTGCCTTTTGGCAAACTCCAAGCGGGCTGTCATGTGCCTTTTACTGAGGAGTGGCTTCCGTCTGGCCACTCTGCCATGAAGGCCTGATTGGTGGAGTGCTGCAGAGATGGTTGTCCTTCTGGAAGGTTCTCCCATCTCCACAGAGGAACTCTGGAGCTCTGTCAGAGTGACCATCGGGTTCATGGTCACCTCCCTGACCAAGGCCCTTCTCCCCTGATTGCTCAGTTTGGCAGGGCAGCCAGCTCTAGGAAGAGTCTTGGTGGTTCCAAACTTCTTCCATTTAAGAATGATGGAGGCCACTGTGTTCTTGGGTACCTTCAATGCTGCAGACAATTTTTGGTACCCATCCCCAGATCTGTGCCTCGTCACAATCCTGTCTCGGAGCTCTACGGACAATTCCTTCGACCTCATGGCTTGGTTTTTGCTCTGACATGCACTGTTAACTGTGGGACCTTATATAGACAGGTGTGTACCTTCCAAATTATGTCCAATCAATTGAATTTACCACAGGTGGACTCCTATCAAGTTTTAGAAACATCAAGGATGATCAATGGAAACAGGATGCACCTGAGCTCAATTTCGAGTCTCATAGCAAAGGGTCTGAATACTTATGTAAATAAGGTATTTCTGTTTAGTTTTTTTTTATAAATTTGCAAACATTTCTAAAAACCAGTTTTCACTTCATCATTATGTGTGTAGATTGCTGAGGATTTTATTTTATCCATTTTAGAATAAGGCTGGAACGTAACAAAATGTGGAAAAATTCAAGCGGCACTGTATCTCCCATGACGTGGGCATGTTTTCAACACAGACTTCTTTAGTTGTACCGTATTCCATATAAGGCATCCATTATTGCGCAGTATACCCTTAATCTTGTAATAAATCAATCTAGTGATCCATAACTTCACATTATGGGAGGATAACCAAGATTCAAATTAATGACAATGCATTACTTAGCGCTATAAATGCTTGGTTACACAGTTACTTCAGATAAGTCTCCAGTGTCAACATTTCCAAACAAACAAAAACAGGGAGAAGGGAAAATCTGTAGACATGCTGAGATAAAAGAACAATCCCTTTGCCAGAATTCAGCCAGCCTTCACAAGACCATAATATATGCAAATATGTCCCCTTTTGTGTTTTAAACCTCCAGCAGAGGAATGACATTTCTGAAATTCACATTGAAATCAATTCAAATTTTTTTGGTCACATACACATATTTAGCAGATGTTATTGCGGGTGTAGCAAAATGCTTGTGTTCCTAGCTCCAACAGTGCAGAAGTATCTAACAATTCACACACATCTAAAAGTATGTGTAATACAATGAAGGCAGACTGTAGTTCAGATTGAGCCTGGTCAAGATGTGCGTTTCATTACGCCAACAAGTCAAGACGTGCGTTTCATTACGCCAACAAGTCAAGACGTGTTTCATTACGCCAAGAAGTCAAGACGTGTTTCATTACGCCAAGAAGTCAAGACGTGTTTCATTACGCCAAGAAGTCAAGACGTGTTTCATTACGCGTTTGCCTTGTTTAAATACTCCAGGCCACAAGGTGGCAGTAGCTTGTTTGGCTTGTGCCTGTTGAAGCTAATGTAAACTAACTAGCAAGCAGCGGTAATGTTGCTGCTAGCAAGCTAGAATTTGTAGTAAGCCCTTGTTGATACTAACCAGGATGGCCACAACTAGTTAACTAGCAACATTATAATTAAATCACAACGGATTCGTTTTTGAATGAAGCAGATGCCTATTAGCTGTGGAGAGTCGGTGGAGTAGCTAGCTAGCTATGTTGTGTTAAATGGTGATGCTAAACTTTTAGCTAAAATTAGCTAACTGGCAATGGCAGTATGGGATAATGGAGAGTGAGTGGGTGTAGGAGACATAGCCTTCCAGGGAATTTGATAGCCAATCTGTGGATGTCCTCACTACTCACTGGGTGAGAGAGACAGAGCAACCTCTGGGTGGGAGAGACAGAGCAACCTCTGGGTGAGAGAGACAGAGCAACCTCTGGGTGAGAGAGACAGAGCAACCTCTGGGTGAGAGAGACAGAGCAACCTCTGGGTGAGAGAGACAGAGCAACCTCTGGGTGAGAGAGACAGAGCAACCTCTGGGTGAGAGAGACAGAGCAACCTCTGGGTGAGAGAGAGAGAGCAACCTCTGGGTGAGAGAGAGAGAGCAACCTCTGGGTGAGAGAGACAGACAGAGCAACCTCTGGGTGAGAGAGAGAGACAGAGCAACCTCTGGGTGAGAGAGAGAGAGCAACCTCTGGGTGAGAGAGACAGACAGAGCAACCTCTGGGTGAGAGAGACAGAGCAACCTCTGGGTGAGAGAGAGAGACAGAGCAACCTCTGGGTGAGAGAGAGAGACAGAGCAACCTCTGGGTGAGAGAGAGAGACAGAGCAACCTCTGGGTGAGAGAGAGAGACAGAGCAACCTCTGGGTGAGAGAGAGAGACAGAGCAACCTCTGGGTGAGAGAGAGAGACAGAGCAACCTCTGGGTGAGAGAGACAGAGCAACCTCTGGGTGAGAGAGAGAGACAGAGCAACCTCTGGGTGAGAGAGAGAGACAGAGCAACCTCTGGGTGAGAGAGAGAGACAGAGCAACCTCTGGGTGAGAGAGAGAGACAGAGCAACCTCTGGGTGAGAGAGAGAGACAGAGCAACCTCTGGGTGAGAGAGAGAGACAGAGCAACCTCTGGGTGAGAGAGACAGAGCAACCTCTGGGTGAGAGAGACAGAGCAACCTCTGGGTGAGAGAGAGAGGCAGAGCAACCTCTGGGTGAGAGAGAGAGGCAGAGCAACCTCTGGGTGAGAGAGAGAGACAGAGCAACCTCTGGGTGAGAGAGACAGACAGAGCAACCTCTGGGTGAGAGAGAGAGACAGAGCAACCTCTGGGTGAGAGAGAGAGACAGAGCAACCTCTGGGTGAGAGAGAGAGACAGAGCAACCTCTGGGTGAGAGAGAGAGACAGAGCAACCTCTGGGTGAGAGAGAGAGACAGAGCAACCTCTGGGTGAGAGAGACAGAGCAACCTCTGGGTGAGAGAGAGAGACAGAGCAACCTCTGGGTGAGAGAGAGAGACAGAGCAACCTCTGGGTGAGAGAGAGAGACAGAGCAACCTCTGGGTGAGAGAGAGAGACAGAGCAACCTCTGGGTGAGAGAGAGAGACAGAGCAACCTCTGGGTGAGAGAGAGAGACAGAGCAACCTCTGGGTGAGAGAGAGAGACAGAGCAACCTCTGGGTGAGAGAGAGAGACAGAGCAACCTCTGGGTGAGAGAGAGAGACAGAGCAACCTCTGGGTGAGAGAGACAGAGCAACCTCTGGGTGAGAGAGACAGAGCAACCTCTGGGTGAGAGAGACAGAGCAACCTCTGGGTGAGAGAGACAGAGCAACCTCTGGGTGAGAGAGACAGACAGAGCAACCTCTGGGTGAGAGAGAGAGACAGAGCAACCTCTGGGTGAGAGAGAGAGACAGAGCAACCTCTGGGTGAGAGAGACAGAGCAACCTCTGGGTGGGAGAGACAGAGCAACCTCTGGGTGAGAGAGACAGAGCAACCTCTGGGTGAGAGAGACAGAGCAACCTCTGGGTGAGAGAGACAGAGCAACCTCTGGGTGAGAGAGACAGACAGAGCAACCTCTGGGTGAGAGAGACAGAGCAACCTCTGGTTGAGAGAGACAGAGCAACCTCTGGGTGAGAGAGACAGAGCAACCTCTGGGTGAGAGAGACAGAGCAACCTCTGGGTGAGAGAGACAGAGCAACCTCTGGGTGAGAGAGACAGAGCAACCTCTGGGTGAGAGAGACAGAGCAACCTCTGGGTGAGAGAGAGAGACAGAGCAACCTCTGGGTGAGAGAGAGAGACAGAGCAACCTCTGGGTGAGAGAGAGAGACAGAGCAACCTCTGGGTGAGAGAGAGAGACAGAGCAACCTCTGGGTGAGAGAGAGAGACAGAGCAACCTCTGGGTGAGAGAGAGAGACAGAGCAACCTCTGGGTGAGAGAGAGAGACAGAGCAACCTCTGGGTGAGAGAGAGAGAGCAACCTCTGGGTGAGAGAGAGAGAGCAACCTCTGGGTGAGAGAGACAGAGCAACCTCTGGGTGAGAGAGACAGAGCAACCTCTGGGTGAGAGACAGAGCAACCTCTGGGTGAGAGACAGAGCAACCTCTGGGTGAGAGAGAGAGCAACCTCTGGGTGAGAGAGAGAGACAGAGCAACCTCTGGGTGAGAGAGAGAGCAACCTCTGGGTGAGAGAGAGAGACAGAGCAACCTCTGGGTGGGAGAGACAGAGCAACCTCTGAGAGAGAGAGACAGAGCAACCTCTGGGTGAGAGAGACAGAGCAACCTCTGGGTGAGAGAGAGAGACAGAGCAACCTCTGGGTGAGAGAGAGAGACAGAGCAACCTCTGGGTGAGAGAGAGAGACAGAGCAACCTCTGGGTGAGAGAGAGAGACAGAGCAACCTCTGGGTGAGAGAGAGAGACAGAGCAACCTCTGGGTGAGAGAGAGAGACAGAGCAACCTCTGGGTGAGAGAGACAGAGCAACCTCTGGGTGAGAGAGACAGAGCAACCTCTGGGTGAGAGAGACAGAGCAACCTCTGGGTGAGAGAGACAGAGCAACCTCTGGGTGAGAGAGACAGAGCAACCTCTGGGTGAGAGAGACAGAGCAACCTCTGGGTGAGAGAGACAGAGCAACCTCTGGGTGAGAGAGACAGAGCAACCTCTGGGTGAGAGAGACAGAGCAACCTCTGGGTGAGAGAGACAGAGCAACCTCTGGGTGAGAGAGAGAGACAGAGCAACCTCTGGGTGAGAGAGACAGAGCAACCTCTGGGTGAGAGAGAGAGACAGAGCAACCTCTGGGTGAGAGAGAGAGACAGAGAAACCTCTGGGTGAGAGAGAGAGACAGAGCAACCTCTGGGTGAGAGAGAGAGACAGAGCAACCTCTGGGTGAGAGAGAGAGACAGAGCAACCTCTGGGTGAGAGAGAGAGACAGAGCAACCTCTGGGTGAGAGAGAGAGACAGAGCAACCTCTGGGTGAGAGAGACAGAGCAACCTCTGGGTGAGAGAGAGACAGAGCAACCTCTGGGTGAGAGAGACAGAGCAACCTCTGGGTGAGAGAGACAGAGCAACCTCTGGGTGAGAGAGACAGAGCAACCTCTGGGTGAGAGAGAGAGACAGAGCAACCTCTGGGTGAGAGAGAGAGACAGAGCAACCTCTGGGTGAGAGAGAGAGACAGAGCAACCTCTGGGTGAGAGAGACAGAGCAACCTCTGGGTGAGAGAGAGAGACAGAGCAACCTCTGGGTGAGAGAGAGAGACAGAGCAACCTCTGGGTGAGAGAGACAGAGCAACCTCTGAGTGAGAGAGACAGAGCAACCTCTGAGTCCCCACAATCCATCTGAAAGCACACTGAGACATCAGAAAGTAGACAGAAGCATCGATTCAACTGACTGGCAGAGGGGAGGGATGGGAGACCCATCTAACTTCCACTTTCCTACTCTGTAGATATAGGCCTATCATGCAAAAACTAAGTACATTGGTCATAACAAGAAGTAAAGGTTAACTCTGACTGAAAAGGCTTTAGCCTAGGTCTGGCCTGGAAAGGTATTCAATGTAGATCTAGTTAGCCCATCTGTCTAGAGCTAGCTAGGTATACATAACTACCAAGTACACTGCCAAACAAAGTCCCCAGTCCTAAAAACATACCCCACCCCTGTCCTTCTCCTCTGCAGGACGTGGCCATCTCTAGAGCTAGCTAGTTGTGCATAACTACCAGGTACACTGCCAAAACACCCCATCACCAGCCCTAAAAATATATCCCCTGGGGTGCGTCCCAAGTGTCACTCTCCACTATATAGAGCACTACTGTTGACCAGAGCTCTATGAAGTATTTGGGAATAGGGTGCCATTTAGGACCCAACCATGTCCTGTCCTCTGGTCCTCTCTCAACCAGTGACCTTCAATAGCTCTTATAAATAAACCCTCAGAAGACTAATAATGCAACACCCTTCTATTTCCAGATGACACATCATGGAGAAAGGCCCCTACCACAGGACACATGCTAAAACACTGCTAGCTACTGACTTCAGAATCTAATGGTTCCTTACCTAGCAAGCCTGAGACAAATATATGATCTAGCCAGCTAGCTGCTAGCTGAGATCTGAGTTTCTCTAGCTAATTAAAAGTTTGTGGAAGTGTCAAAGTAGCTCGCTAACTTGGCTAGGTAGCTAGCTAGCAATGATCTGTTGCCGTCTGACAAATATCACTACTGCTACCAACCTCTGGCTAGAGTAGCAAACCAGACAGTTAGGTTTGATGGATTAAATAATGTCCACACAGCTTCGGAATAATAATGTCCACAGTTTCTTTGACGACTAACGTTAGTAAGAAAAGGTGTCAACTATGCGATTGCTAGCTAACTTAGCTACCTCTAGCCAGCCAACTATCGTAGCAAGCAGCTAGCTAGCAATACACCGTCCTCATATCAGAGAAGCCAGATTGCGTTAGCTAGTTTAGCAAAGTAGCTACGCTAGCTACCCAGCCAGCTAGTTTAGCAAACCAGCTAGCTAGCTAATTTATCTAACGTTAGTTGGGATAACGTTAGTAGACAACATTGAACGTGACCAAAACAAAAAAACTACTTTGGATGTTAGCTAACGTTTTGCAGATATCCAACGTTGGCCATTTGTAAATTAACGTTAGCTGCTTGGTGGTTAGCTAACGTCATCTATTAGCTAGTTAGCAAGTCAGCTATCCAAAAGGTGATATGCTAGCTAGCTATCAAACTTGGCAGCTAACGACCCACATCTATTAAACAATTGCAATCACCAACTTGCAAAGGTTAGTAAGATATTCGTGTATTAATGAAAGGTGTCACTCTGGGTTTACACAAAAAAAAATATATTTGCTAACGTTAGATTGCTAACCGACGTTACCTTGGAAGCTAGACGGTGGATCAATACCCTTCTCGGCCCTCGTGACGTAATGTTTACTGTGTCAGACCTCTTCTTCCTCTTCAATGGGGTTTATCGGCATCCAACGTTATGGCGCATTACCGCCACCTACTGCACTGGAGTGTGGGCCAGATACAGGGAGAAACTAAATCCTATCTGCCAGCCCCGTTGCTCTTAAAAAATATAACAAAATATTTGAAACTATATATAATGACGTTCTACTCAATATAGTCTTTAAACTAATTTCCTGTATCCCCTTCTCCCTCACACTAGATCTCATCATCTCTCTTTCCCTCTGATACTGCCCACACTGTAGCAATACATGCTCCACGGTCTCTGTTTCCTGGCAATACATTTACATTTACGTCATTTAGCATATGCTCTTATCCAGAGCGACTTACAAATTACATAATCACACTTTCCTGTTTTATGCTTTCCTATCACATTTAAGGTCTTATTCAACTGGCTGTGTCCCACCCATAATCTTGTAAAAATAGCCTCCTCTCTTCTGTCCCTTCCTGCCGTCCTCCCCTCCCTGACTTTCCTCTGTACTTGAAATAAATGCCTTCCCTTAGTATCTCTATTCCACTGCTCCTGCCATCTCTGCACCATCACTGTCCATATCAGTAGTTTTCCCTCTGCCTTGCTCATTGAAACTACAACATCAACATCCCCACTACTAAGTGCTTGTTTAGCCAGTACATCAACAGCCTCGTTCCCCTCCACCCCCACATGGGCTGGGACCCAAGTAAATCTTATCTGTATACCAAATCTGTCTAATCCTGCCATGGGTTTGTAACACCTCTTGTCTGCTACGTGAGCTAAAGGACTGGAGACTCATTAACACTGCACATGAATCAGAACAAATAACTACTCTGTCTGACTTAACTTCCTCCACCCACTGCAAGGCCAACAGTATGGCCACCAGCTCCACCCACTGCAAGGCCAACAGTATGGCCATCAGCTCCACCCACTGCAAGGCCAACAGTATGGCCATCAGCTCCACCCACTGCAAGGCCAACAGTATGGCCATCAGCTCCGCCCACTGCAAGGCCAACAGTATGGCCATCAGCTCCACCCACTGCAAGGCCAACAGTATGGCCATCAGCTCCACCCACTGCAAGGCCAACAGTATGGCCATCAGCTCCACCCACTGCAAGGCCAACAGTATGGCCATCAGCTCCACCCACTGCAAGGCCAACAGTATGGCCATCAGCTCCACCCACTGCAAGGCCAACAGTATGGCCATCAGCTCCGCCCACTGCAAGGCCAACAGTATGGCCACCAGCTCCACCCACTGCAAGGCCAACAGTATGGCCATCAGCTCCACCCACTGCAAGGCCAACAGTATGGCCATCAGCTCCACCCACTGCAAGGCCAACAGTATGGCCATCAGCTCCGCCCACTGCAAGGCCAACAGTATGGCCATCAGCTCCACCCACTGCAAGGCCAACAGTATGGCCATCAGCTCCGCCCACTGCAAGGCCAACAGTATGGCCATCAGCTCCACCCACTGCAAGGCCAACAGTATGGCCATCAGCTCCGCCCACTGCAAGGCCAACAGTATGGCCACCAGCTCCACCCACTGCAAGGCCAACAGTATGGCCACCAGCTCCGCCCACTGCCAGGCCAACAGTATGGCCATCAGCTCCGCCCACTGCAAGGCCAACAGTATGGCCATCAGCTCCACCCACTGCAAGGCCAACAGTATGGCCATCAGCTCCGCCCACTGCAAGGCCAACAGTATGGCCACCAGCTCCACCCACTGCAAGGCCAACAGTATGGCCATCAGCTCCACCCACTGCAAGGCCAACAGTATGGCCATCAGCTCCACCCACTGCAAGGCCAACAGTATGGCCATCAGCTCCGCCCACTGCAAGGCCAACAGTATGGCCATCAGCTCCACCCACTGCAAGGCCAACAGTATGGCCATCAGCTCCACCCACTGCAAGGCCAACAGTATGGCCATCAGCTCCGCCCACTGCAAGGCCAACAGTATGGCCACCAGCTCCACCCACTGCAAGGCCAACAGTATGGCCATCAGCTCCACCCACTGCAAGGCCAACAGTATGGCCATCAGCTCCGCCCACTGCAAGGCCAACAGTATGGCCATCAGCTCCACCCACTGCAAGGCCAACAGTATGGCCATCAGCTCCGCCCACTGCAAGGCCAACAGTATGGCCACCAGCTCCACCCACTGCAAGGCCAACAGTATGGCCATCAGCTCCGCCCACTGCAAGGCCAACAGTATGGCCACCAGCTCCGCCCACTGCCAGGCCAACAGTATGGCCACCAGCTCCGCCCACTGCCAGGCCAACAGTATGGCCACCAGCTCCGCCCACTGCCAGGCCAACAGTATGGCCACCAGCTCCGCCCAATGCCAGGCCAACAGTATGGCCACCAGCTCCGCCCACTGCCAGGCCAACAGTATGGCCACCAGCTCCGCCCACTGCCAGGCCAACAGTATGGCCACCAGCTCCGCCCACTGCCAGGTCAACAGTATGGCCACCAGCTCCGCCCACTGCCAGGCCAACAGTATGGCCACCAGCTCCGCCCACTGCCAGGCCAAAAGTATGGCCACCAGCTCCGCCCACTGCCAGGCCAACAGTATGGCCACCAGCTCCGCCCACTGCCAGGCCAACAGTATGGCCACCAGCTCCGCCCACTGCCAGGCCAACAGTATGCCACCAGCTCCGCCCACTGCCAGACCAACAGTATGGCCACCAGCTCCGCCCACTGCCAGGCCAACAGTATGGCCGCCAGCTCCGCCCACTGCCAGGCCAACAGTATGGCCACCAGCTCCGCCCACTGCAAGGCCAACAGTATGGCCACCAGCTCCGCCCACTGCCAGGCCAACAGTATGGCCACCAGCTCCGCCCACTGCCAGGCCATCAGTATGGCCACCAGCTCCGCCCACTGCCAGGCCAACAGTATGGCCACCAGCTCCGCCCACTGCAAGGCCAACAGTATGCCACCAGCTCCGCCCACTGCCAGGCCAACAGTATGGCCACCAGCTCCGCCCACTGCCAGGCCAACAGTATGGCCACCAGCTCCGCCCACTGCCAGGCCAACAGTATGCCACCAGCTCCGCCCACTGCCAGGCCAACAGTATGGCCACCAGCTCCGCCCACTGCCAGGCCAACAGTATGGCCACCAGCTCCGCCCACTGCAAGGCCAACAGTATGCCACCAGCTCCGCCCACTGCCAGGCCAACAGTATGGCCACCAGCTCCGCCCACTGCCAGGCCAACAGTATGGCCACCAGCTCCGCCCACTGCCAGGCCAACAGTATGGCCACCAGCTCCGCCCACTGCCAGGCCAACAGTATGGCCACCAGCTCCGCCCACTGCCAGGCCAACAGTATGGCCACCAGCTCCGCCCACTGCCAGGCCAACAGTATGGCCACCAGCTCCGCCCACTGCCAGGTCAACAGTATGGCCACCAGCTCCGCCCACTGCCAGGCCAACAGTATGGCCACCAGCTCCGCCCACTGCCAGGCCAACAGTATGGCCACCAGCTCCGCCCACTGCCAGGCCAACAGTATGGCCACCAGCTCCGCCCACTGCCAGGCCAACAGTATGGCCACCAGCTCCGCCCACTGCCAGGCCAACAGTATGCCACCAGCTCCGCCCACTGCCAGGCCAACAGTATGCCACCAGCTCCGCCCACTGCCAGGCCAACAGTATGGCCACCAGCTCCGCCCACTGCCAGGCCAACAGTATGGCCGCCAGCTCCGCCCACTGCCAGGCCAACAGTATGGCCACCAGCTCCGCCCACTGCAAGGCCAACAGTATGGCCACCAGCTCCGCCCACTGCCAGGCCAACAGTATGGCCACCAGCTCCGCCCACTGCCAGGCCAACAGTATGGCCACCAGCTCCGCCCACTGCCAGGCCAACAGTATGGCCACCAGCTCCGCCCACTGCCAGGCCAACAGTATGGCCACCAGCTCCGCCCACTGCCAGGCCAACAGTATGGCCATCAGCTCCGCCCACTGCAAGGCCAACAGTATGGCCATCAGCTCCGCCCACTGCAAGGCCAACAGTATGGCCACCAGCTCCGCCCACTGCCAGGCCAACAGTATGGCCACCAGCTCCGCCCACTGCCAGGCCAACAGTATGGCCACCAGCTCCGCCCACTGCCAGGCCAACAGTATGGCCACCAGCTCCGCCCACTGCCAGGCCAACAGTATGCCACCAGCTCCGCCCACTGCCAGGCCAACAGTATGCCACCAGCTCCGCCCACTGCCAGGCCAACAGTATGGCCACCAGCTCCTGACAACAGAATGACACAAATATTAATTTTCATTTTCAGTCTGCTGCCTCAGTTCTGATGATGGCAATTTGCATACACTCCAGAATGTCACGAAGAGTGATCAGATGAATTGCATTTAATTGCAAAGTCCCTCTTTGCCATGAAAATGAAGTTAATCACCAAAAAACATTTCCACTGCATTTCAGCCCTGCCACAAAAGGACCAGCTGCCATCATGTCAGTGATTAACTCATTCACACAGGTGAGAGTGTTGACGAGGACAAGGCTGGAGATCCCTCTGTCATGCTGATTGAGTTAGAATAACAGACTGGAAGCTTTAAAAGGAGGGTGGTGCTTGAAATCATTGTTCTTCCTCTGTTAACCATGGTTACCTGCAAGGAAACAAGTGCCGTCATCATTGCTTTGCACAAAAAGGGCTTCACAGGCAAGGATATTGCTGCTAGTAAGATTGCACCTAATCAACCATTTATCGGATCATCAATAACTTCAAGGAGAGAGGTTCAATTGTTGTGAAGAAGGCTTCAGGGCGCCCAAGAAAGTCCAGCAAGCGCCAGGACCGTCTCCTAAAGTTGATTCAGCTGCGGGATCGGGGCACCACCAGTGCAGAGCTTGCTCAGGAATGGCAGCAGGCAGGTGTGAGTGCATCTGCACACACAGTGAGGCAAAGACTTTTGGAGGATGGCCTGGTGTCAAGAAGGGCAGCAAAGAAGCCACTTATCTCCAGGAAAAACATAATGGACAGACTGATATTCTGCAAAAGGTACAGGGATTGGACTGCTGAGGACTGGGGTAAAGTCATTTTCTCTGATGAATCCCCTTTCTGATTGTTTGGGCCATCCGGAAAACACCTTGTCCGGAGAAGACAAGGTGAGCGCTACCATCAGTCCTGTGTCATGCCAACAGTAAAGCATCCTGAGACCATTCATGTGTGGGGGCCAGTATGAAAAATGTATGCACTCACTAACTGTAAGTCGCTCTAGATAAGAGTGTCTGCTAAAATGTAAAAAAATGTTATATTTTGTCAATTTGCACAATGACCACTTGTCTCTCAAATACATCGTTACAGTTGTTGGTTAGCTAGATTGTGAATTTTTGCCATATTAGCATAGACTTGACATCAGTCAAAACACCTAAAAACAAGACAGGGTACCAAGAACAAGATAAAACTAGCTGAAACGAGCCACCTACGATTCCCCACATGGCAGCTTCTGGTCATTGTTGGTAGCTATCCGGCCATCCAGAATCACAACAACACACTGACTTCTGGCCCATTGAATCGCACGCATCGTTTTCGTGACGTTGTAAGCTATCCCAATTTATGTACATTTTTACTCTGAGGTTCAGAGTTTCCGAGTTGTCTTGAAAGTACCACAAGAACTGTAGATATGATAACTACAAATTGATAATCAGCTGACTTTCAGTACCACAAGAACTGTAGATATGATAACTACAAATCCATAATCAGCTGACTTTCATTACTAACCCTAACCCTAACCCTTTCATTACTAACCCTAACCCTAACCCTTTCATTACTAACCCTAACCCTAACCCTTTCATTACTAACCCTAACCCTAACCCTTTCATTACTAACCCTAACCCTAACCCTTTCATTACTAACCCTAACCCTAACCCTTTCATTACTAACCCTAACCCTAACCCTTTCATTACTAACCCTAACCCTAACCCTTTCATTACTAACCCTAACCCTAACCCTTTCATTACTAACCCTAACCCTAACCCTTTCATTACTAACCCTAACCCTAACCCTTTCATTACTAACCCTAACCCTAACCCTTTCATTACTAACCCTAACCCTTTCATTACTAACCCTAACCCAAACCCTTTCATTACTAACCCTAACCCTAACCCTTTCATTACTAACCCTAACCCTAACCCTTTCATTACTAACCCTAACCCTAACCCTTTCATTACTAACCCTAACCCTTTCATAACGTTTTCTAATCAAACGACTGTGTTGATTTAATAGTTAAAGCAACACATGTTGTGGTTAATTGCATTGCTATCTAAACCGTGGTGTAAAGTACTTAAGTGAAAATACTTGAAAGTACTACTTAAGTCGTTTTTTGGGGGTATCTGTACTTTACTTTACTATTTATATTTTTGCCAACTTTTACTTCACTATATTCCTAAAGAATTTTTTTTACTTTTTACTCCATACATTTTCCCTGACACCCAAAAGTACTCGTTACATTTTGAATGGTTAGCAGGACAGAAATATTGTCCAATTCACACACTTATCAAGAAAACATCCCTGGTCATCCCTACTGCCTCTGATCTGGCTGAGTGTTGGAGCGTGGTCCTGGCTATCCGTAAATAAACATTTTAAATGGTACCGTCTGGTTTGCTTAATATAAGGAATTTGAAATTATTTATATTTTAACTTTAACTTTTGATACTTAAGCATATTTTAGCAATTACATTTACTTTTGATACTTAAGTATATTTAAAACCAAATACTTTTAGACTTTTACTCAAGTAGGATTTTATTGGGTGACTTTAACTTTTACTTGAGTCATTTTCTATTAAGGTATCTTTACATTTACTAAAGTATGACAATCGGGTACTTTTCCACAACTGTATCTAAGCTAACCCCAAATCAGTTGTATTGGTTGGCTGGCAGTGTTTACTAGTAATGGAGTGGATCATCTTCCACTGAGGCTGTGCAGAGGAGCAGAGTGATGGATTGTGGTCAATGTAGTCAGTATAGAACACATCTCTCTGTGACCTCTGCAACAGCACCTAACCATGGCATTGTTACTCAAAATTATACTTTGTGTGACTGTCCATTAGGTGGCGATGTCATTCAACATCCACTTCAATCATTGACAACATGGGGTTGTTACAGGGCTTTTACTACATGTATTAGACACAACCAGACCCAGAGCCCTGCATACATACAGCCCAACAACCAGACCCAGAGCCCTGCATACATACAGCCCAACAACCAGACCCAGAGCCCTGCATACATACAGCCCAACAACCAGACCCAGAGCCCTGCATACATACAGCCCAACAACCAGACCCAGAGCCCTGCATACATACAGCCCAACAACCAGACCCAGAGCCCTGCATACATACAGCCCAACAACCCAGCCCCAGAACCCAACCCCACAGCCCCAGAACCCAACCCCACAGCCCCAGAACCCAACCCCACAGCCTCAGAACCCAACCCCACAGCCCCAGAACCCAACCCCACAGCCCCAGAACCCAACCCCACAGCCCCAGAACCCAACCCCACAGCCTCAGAACCCAACCCCACAGCCCCAGAACCCAACCCCACAGCCCAAGGACCCAACCCCACAGCCCTAGGACCCAACCCCACAGCCCTAGAACCCAACCCCACATCCCTAGAACCCAACCCCACAGTCGCAGGACCCAACCCCACAGCCCCAGAACCCAACACCACAGCCTCAGAACCCAACCCCACAGCCCTAGGACCCAACCCCACAGCCCCAGAACCCAACCCCACAGCCCCAGAACCCAACCCCACAGCCCCAGAACCCAACCCCACAGCCCCAGAACCCAACCCCACAGCCCCAGAACCCAACCCCACAGCCCCAGAACCCAACCCCACAGCCCCAAAACCCAACCCCACAGCCCCAGGACCCAACCCCACAGCCCTAGGACCCAACCCCACAGCCCCAGGACCCAACCCCACAGTTCCAGAACCCAACCCCACAGCCCTAGGACCCAACCCCACAGCCCCAGAACCCAACCCCACAGCCCCAGAACCCAACCCCACAGCCCCAGAACCCAACCCCACAGCCCCAGAACCCAACCCCACAGCCCCAGAACCCAACCCCACAGCCCCAGGACCCAACCCCACAGCCCTAGGACCCAACCCCACAGCCCCAGGACCCAACCCCACAGCCCCAGAACCCAACCCCACAGCCCCAGAACCCAACCCCACAGCCCCAGGACCCAACCCCACAGCCCTAGGACCCAACCCCACAGCCCTAGGACCCAACCCCACAGCCCCAGCCCCACAGCCCTAGGACCCAACCCCACAGCCCCAACCCCACAGCCCTAGGACCAAACCCCACAGCCCCAGAACCCAACCCCACAGTCCCAGAACCCAACCCCACAGCCCCAGGACCCAACCCCACAGCCCCAACCCCACAGCCCCAACCCCACAGCCCCAGAACCCAACCCCACAGCCCCAGCCCCACAGCCCCAGAACCCAACCCCACAGCCCCAGCCCCACAGCCCTAGGACCCAACCCCACAGCCCCAACCCCACAGCCCCAACCCCACAGCCCCAGAACCCAACCCCACAGCCCCAGCCCCACAGCCCCAGAACCCAACCCCACAGCCCCAGCCCCACAGCCCTAGGACCCAACCCCACAGCCCCAGACACAACCCCAGCGGGAGGGCGGGCGGGCGGTCGGGAAGGAAGGAAGGAGGCATTCCTTCTCCATGTCAGCTGCAGCATGCCTCCAGCCCAATGCCATGCAGGACAATAAGGAGATTGTCTTGGCATCATGGTCTGACCTGCCCAGTGACAGCTGCCCCCAGCCCAGGGCCATGCAGGACAATAAGGAGATTGTCTTGGCATCATGGTCTGACCTGCCCAGCGACCTGGCCATACTCTCTCCTCTTTAGCCTGGCCCATACTGTCTCCTCTTCAGCCTGGCCCATACTGTGTCCTCTTCAGCCTGGCCCATACTGTGTCCTCTTCAGCCTGGCCCATACTGTCTCCTCTTCATCCTGGCCCATACTGTCTCCTCTTCAGCCTTGCCCATACTGTCTCCTCTTCAGCCTGGCCCATACTGTCTCCTCTTCATCCTGGCCCATACTGTCTCCTCTTCAGCCTGGCCCATACTGTCTCCTCTTCAGCCTGGCCCATACTGTCCCCTCTTCAGCCTGGCCCATACTGTGTCCTCTTCAGCCTGGCCCATACTGTCTCCTCTTCATCCTGGCCCATACTGTCTCCTCTTCAGCCTGGCCCATACTGTCCCCTCTTCAGCCTGGCCCATACTGTGTCCTCTTCAGCCTGGTCCATACTGTCTCCTCTTCATCCTGGCCCATACTGTCTCCTCTTCAGCCTGGCCCATACTGACTCCTCTTCATCCTGGCCCATACTGTCTCCTCTTCAGCCTGGCCCATACTATCTCCTCTTCAGCCTGGCCCATACTGTCTCCTCTTCATCCTGGCCCATACTGTCTCCTCTTCAGCCTTGCCCATACTGTCTCCTATTCAGCCTTGCCCATACTGTCTCCTCTTCAGCCTGGCCCATACTGTCTCCTCTTCATCCTGGCCCATACTGACTCCTCTTCATCCTGGCCCATACTGTCTCCTCTTCATCCTGGCCCATACTGCACTCCCTCCACTGTCCAGTCTACTACTCTACAGTCACTGACCACAGAGACAGACAGGCAGACGGAGAGGCAGACGGAGAGGCAGACAGGCAGACAGGCAGACAGTCTGTTCAAGCAACACAAGACATGCAACCAGAGGTCTCTTCCCAGTCCCCAGGTCCAGAACAGAGGCTGGGAAACACACAGTATTAAATAGAGCCATGACTACATGGAACTCTCTGCCACCCCAGGTAACTCAAGATAGCAATAAAACCAGTTTTAAAAACCAGATAAAAGAACACCTTACTGCACGAAGGGGACTATGAAGAAACACAGCCATTTTATATACAGTGCATTAGAAGTATTCAGACCCCTTCGACTTTTTCCACATTTTGTTACGTTACAGCCCACATTGCAGACATGCAGCAGCTACTCTTCCTGGGGTACACATAAAACATACTAATACATGACAAAGTACAGAACAGTTATAGACAAGAATAACATAAAATACTACATGAAATAAAAAACACAAAGAAAATAAGAGTTATGAAGTATATTGGAAAGACGCCAAGAGACAACAAAAATACTATTTCCACACTATTCATAAAGGGAGTGCTCCTAATCTCAGCTTGTTACCTGTATAAAAGACACCTGTCCACAGAAGCAATCAATCAATCAGATTCCAAACTCTCCACCATGGCCAAGACCAAAGAGCTCTCCAAGGATGTCAGGGACAAGATTGTAGACCTACACAAGGCTGGAATGGGCTACAAAACCATCGCCAAGCAGCTTGGTGAGAAGGTGACAACAGTTGGTGCGATTATTCGCAAATGGAAGAAACACAAAATAACTGTCAATCTCCCTCGGCCTGGGGCTCCATGCAAGATCTCACCTCGTGGAGTTGCAATGATCATGAGAACGGTGAGGAATCAGCCCAGAACTACACGGGAGGATCTTGTCAATGATCTCATGGCAGCTGGGACCATAGTCACCAAGAAAACAATTGGTAACACACTACGCCGTGAAGGACTGAAATCCTGCAGCGCCCGCAAGGTCCCCCTGCTCAAGAAAGCACATATACAGGCCCGTCTGAAGTTTGCCAATGAAGTCTGAATTATTCAGAGGAGAACTGGGTGAAAGTGTTGTGGTCAGAAGAGACCAAAATCGAGCTCTTTGGCATCAACTCAACTCGCCGTGTTTGGAGGAGGAGGAATGCTGCCTATGACCCCAAGAACACCATCCCCACCGTCAAACATGGAGGTGGAAACATTATGCTTTGGGGGTGTTTTTCTGCTAAGGGGACAGGACAACTTCACCGCATCAAAGGGACGATGGACGGGGCCATGTACCGTCAAATCTTGGGTGAGAACCTCCTTCCCATAGCCAGGGCATTGAAAATGGGTCGTGGATGGGTATTCCAGCATGACAATGACCCAAAACACATGGCCAAGGCAACAAAGGAGTGGCTCAAGAAGAAGCACATGAAGGTCCTGGAGTGGCCTAGCTAGTCTCCAGACCTTAATCCCATAGAAAATCTGTGGAGGGAGCTGAAGGTTCGAGTTGCCAAACGTCAGCCTTGAAACCTTAATGACTTGGAGAAGATCTGCAAAGAGGAGTGGGACAAAATCCATCCTGAGATGTGTGCTAACCTGGTGGCCAACTACAAGAAACGTCTGACCTCTGTGATTGCCAACAAGGGTTTTGCCACCAAGTACTGAGTCATGTTTTGCAGAGGGGTCAAATACTTATTTTCCGTCATTAAAATGCAAATCAATTGATAACATTTTTGACATGCGTTTTTCTGGATTTTTGTTGTTGTTATTCTGTCTCTCACTGTTCAAATAAACCTACCATTAAAATTATAGACTGATCATGTCTTTGTCAGTGGGCAAACGTACAAAATCAGCAGGGGATCAAATACTTTTTTCCCTCACTGTATACAGTACAGTTAAATTAAATCTTTAGAAAGAGGCGCTGTGATACAATGTTTTTTAAAGCTAAACTTGCTTTTTGCCTGAGTATCCTCTGGTGGCAGAGCAGAGGGAATGGCCGGCAGGGATGTAGCTCAGTTGGTAGAGCATGGCATTTGCAACGCCAGGGTTGTGGGTTCGATTCCCACGGGGGGCCAGTATGAAAAATAAAGAAATAATGTATGCACTCACTAACTGTAAGTCGCTCTGGATAAGAGCGTCTGCTAAACGACAAAAAAAAAAAAAATGACATGGCTCTATACATAACTGAGTATCCTCTGGTGGCAGAGCATTCCATGATGACATGGCTCTATACATAACTGAGTATCCTCTGGTGGCAGAGCATTCCACGATGACATGGCTCTATACATAACTGAGTATCCTCTGGTGGCAGAGCATTCCACGATGACATGGCTCTATACATAACTGAGTATCCTCTGGTGGCAGAGCATTCCACGATGACATGGCTCTATACATAACTGAGTATCCTCTGGTGGCAGATCATTCCAGGATGACATGGCTCTATACATAACTGAGTATCCTCTGGTGGCAGAGCATTCCATGATGACATGGCTCTATACATCACTGAGTATCCTCTGGTGGCAGATCATTCCATGATGACATGGCTCTATACATAACTGAGTATCCTCTGGTGGCAGAGCATTCCACGATGACATGGCTCTATACATAACTGAGTATCCTCTGGTGGCAGAGCATTCCACGATGACATGGCTCTATACATAACTGAGTATCCTCTGGTGGCAGAGCATTCCACGATGACATGGCTCTATACATAACTGAGTATCCTCTGGTGGCAGAGCATTCCACGATGACATGGCTCTATACATAACTGAGTATCCTCTGGTGGCAGAGCATTCCACGATGACATGGCTCTATACATCACTGAGTATCCTCTGGTGGCAGAGCATTCCACGATGACATGGCTCTATACATAACTGAGTATCCTCTGGTGGCAGAGCATTCCACGATGACATGGCTCTATACATCATTGAGTATCCTCTGGTGGCAGAGCATTCCACGATGACATGGCTCTATACATCACTGAGTATCCTCTGGTGGCAGAGCATTCCACGATGACATGGCTCTATACATAACTGAGTATCCTCTGGTGGCAGAGCATTCCACGATGACATGGCTCTATACATCACTGAGTATCCTCTGGTGGCAGAGCATTCCACGATGACATGGCTCTATACATAACTGGGTATCCTCTGGTGGCAGAGCATTCCACGATGACATGGCTCTATACATAACTGAGTATCCTCTGGTGGCAGAGCATTCCACGATGACATGGCTCTATACATAACTGAGTATCCTCTGGTGGCAGAGCATTCCACGATGACATGGCTCTATACATCACTGAGTATCCTCTGGTGGCAGAGCATTCCATGATGACATGGCTCTATACATAACTGAGTATCCTCTGGTGGCAGAGCATTCCATGATGACATGGCTCTATACATCACTGAGTATCCTCTGGTGGCAGAGCATTCCATGATGACATGGCTCTATACATCACTGAGTATCCTCTGGTGGCAGAGCATTCCATGATGACATGGCTCTATACATAACTGAGTATCCTCTGGTGGCAGAGCATTCCATGATGACATGGCTCTATACATCACTGAGTATCCTCTGGTGGCAGAGCATTCCATGATGACATGGCTCTATACATAACTGAGTATCCTCTGGTGGCAGAGCATTCCATGATGACATGGCTCTATACATAACTGAGTATCCTCTGGTGAAAGAGCATTCCATGATGACATGGCTCTATACATTTGCACACACTGTATATATATTTTCTGTTGTATTTTTTGACTTTATGTGTTGTTTGTAGACAGATCAGTGACACGTGACTTCCGTCTCGCTTCCGCATTGTCTCCGTGCTGCTCTGCTGTTTGTTGCTACTTGGCTACCTGCCAAACTATTCACGTTTTACTTTTAATAAACGTTTAATCAATCTCTGTGTTCAACAAATTTACCAACTTTTTAGTTTTGTCCTCACTCATCTTTTTTCGTTAAACTTTTTCACCCCGGACGTTTATCCCGAGACAGAAGAGTCATTTTCCTGTGCGTTTTAGCTGCCAACTTTACGTTATTTTCCGTTTTTCCATCGCAACTTTTTTTCCCTTATTCAACTTTTTCACTCCGGACGCTTTATCTGGACATGGCTCATCAACATCTTCAACAGCCGAAGCTAAGTAGTAACATTAACATGATGTCTTTTAATTGCAGTCGCTGTACTCATAATATACAGGAGAATTCTCGCCTTACGGCGAGAATAGCTGTGCTACAAGCCCAGCTTCAGACGCAATCGTTAGGCAAGAGTATTATCAGTGTAGGAAAGGAAGAAACAGCGTCTGTGCCACCAGTAAGTACAGACAGTAACGTTAGTATAACTCCCCCCGCACAGTCCCTGCAGCCGGACAACTTTCTCATGGCTTCTGGAGGGAAATACTGTTGGAATGCTCAACCGGTGTCGCTCATTCAGCCGACAGAAACCTTCAACCGGTTTTCCCCATTATGTAGCGAGTCGGAGTCTGAGTCTGAGTCTTCTCTAGTCTCTACTCCTCCCGTTACGGGGTCTGAGACGCCGAAGGCTCCCACCATTAGCTCTGACAAATTGAAAACCCTAGTCATTGGCGACTCCATTACCCGCAGTATTAGACTTAAAACGAATCACCCAGCGATCATACACTGTTTACCAGGGGGCAGGGCTACCGACGTTAAGGCTAATCTAAAGATGGTGCTGGCTAAAGCTAAAACTGGCGAGTGTAGAGAGTATAGAGATATTGTTATCCACGTCGGCACCAACGATGTTAGGATGAAACAGTCAGAGGTCACCAAGTGCAACATAGCTTCAGCGTGTAAATCAGCTAGAAAGATGTGTCGGCATCGAGTAATTGTCTCTGGCCCCCTCCCAGTTAGGGGAAGTGACGAGCTCTACAGCAGAGTCTCAGCACTTAATCGCTGGTTGAAAACTGTTTTCTGCCCCTCCCAAAAGATAACATTTGTGGATAATTGGCCCTCTTTCTGGGACTCACCCACAAACAGGATCAAGCCTGACCTGCTGAGGAGTGACGGACTCCATCCTAGCTGGAGGGGTGCTCTCCTCTTATCTACCAACATAGATAGGGCTCTAACTCCTTTAGCCCCACAGTGAAATAGGGTGCAGGCCAGGCAGCAGGCTGTTAGCCAACCTGCCAGCTTAGTGGAGTCTGCCAATAGCATAGTCAGTGTAGTCAGCTCAGCCATACCCATTGAGACTGTGTCTGTGCCTCGACCTAGGTTGGGCAAAACTAAACATGGTGGTGTCCACCCTAGCAATCTTATTAGGATAAAGACCTCCTCCATTCCTGCCATTATTGAAAGAGATCGTGATACCTCACATCTCAAAATAGGGTTACTTAATGTTAGATCCCTCACTTCAAAGGCAGTCATAGTCAATGAACTAATCACTGATCATAATCTTGATGTGATTGGCCTGACTGAAACATGGCTTAAGCCTGATGAATTTGCTGTGTTAAATGAGGCCTCACCTCCTGGTTACACTAGTGACCATATTCCCCGTGCATCCCGCAAAGGCGGAGGTGTTGCTAACATTTACGATAGCAAATTTCAATTTACAAAAAAAAAAATGACGTTTTCATCTTTCGAGCTTCTAGTCATGAAATCTATGCAGCCTACTCAATCACTTTTTATAGCTACTGTTTACAGGCCTCCTGGGCCATATACAGCGTTCCTCTCTGAGTTTCCTGAATTCCTATCAGACCTTGTAGTCATAGCAGATCATATTCTAATTTTTGGTGATTTTAATATTCACATGGAGAAGTCCACAGACCCACTCCAAAAGTCCTTCGGAGCCATTATCGACTCAGTGGGTTTTGTCCAACATGTCTCTGGACCTACTCACTGCCACAGTCATACTCTGGACCTAGTTTTGTCCCATGGAATAAATGTTGTAGATCTTAATGTTTTTCCACAAAATCCTGGACTATCGGACCACCATTTTATTACGTTTGCAATCGCAACAAATAATCTGCTCAGACCCCAACCAAGGAGCATCAAAAGTCGTGCTATAAATTCTCAGACAACACAAAAATTCATTGATGCCCTTCCAGACCCCTTCTGCCTACCCAAGGACGTCAGAGGACAAAAATCAGTTAACCACTTAACTGAGGAACTAAATTTAACCTTGCACAATACCCTAGATGCAGTTGCACCCCTAAAAACGAAAAACATTTGTCATAAGAAACTAGCTCCCTGGTATACAGAAAATACCCGAGCTTTGAAGCAAGCTTCCAGGAAATTGGAACGGAAATGGCGCCACACCAAACTGGAAGTCTTCCGACTAGCTTGGAAAGACAGTACCGTGCAGTACCGAAGAGCCCTCACTGCTGCTCGATCATCCTACTTTTCCAAATTAATCGAGGAAAATAAGAACAATCCAAAATTTATTTTTGATACTGTTGCAAAGCTAACTAAAAAGCAGCATTCCCCAAGAGAGGATGGTTTTCACTTCAGCAGTGATAAATTCATGAACTTCTTTGAGGAAAAGATCATGACCATTAGAAAGCAAATTACGGACTCCTCTTTGAATCTGCGTATTCCTCCAGGGCTTAGCTGTCCTGGATCTGCACAGCTCTGCGAGGGCCTGGGATCGGGAGAGACACTTAAGTGTTTTAGTACTATATCTCTTGACACAATGATGAAAATAATCATGGCCTCTAAACCTTCAAGCTGCATACTGGATCCTATTCCTACTAAACTGCTGAAGGAGCTGCTTCCTGTGCTTGGCCCTCCTATGTTGAACATAATAAACAGCTCTCTATCCACCGGATGTGTACCAAACTCACTAAAAGTGGCAGTGATAAAGCCTCTCTTGAAAAAGCCAAACCTTGACCCGGAAAATATAAAAAACTATCGGCCAATATCGAATCTTCCATTCCTCTCAAAAATTTTAGAAAAAGCTGTTGCGCAGCAACTCACTGCCTTTCTGAAGACAAACAATGTATACGAAATGCTTCAGTCTGGTTTTAGACCCCATCATAGCACTGAGACTGCACTTGTGAAGGTGGTAAATGACCTTTTAATGGCGTCAGACCGAGGCTCTGCATCTGTCCTCGTGCTACTAGACCTTAGTGCTGCCTTTGACACCATCGATCACCACATTCTTTTGGAGAGACTGGAAACCCAAATTGGTCTACACGGACAAGTTCTGGCCTGGTTTAGATCCTACCTGTCGGAAAGATATCAGTTTGTCTCTGTGAATGGTCTGTCCTCCGACAAATCAACTGTACATTTCGGTGTTCCTCAAGGTTCCGTTTTAGGACCACTATTGTTTTCACTATATATTTTACCTCTTGGGGATGTTATTCGAAAACATAATGTTAACTTTCACTGCTATGCGGATGACACACAGCTGTACATTTCAATGAAGCATGGTGAAGCCCCAAAATTGCCCTCGCTAGAAGCCTGTGTTTCAGACATAAGGAAGTGGATGGCTGAAAACTTTTTACTTTTAAACTCGGACAAAACAGAGATGCTTGTTCTAGGTCCCAAGAAACAAAGAGATCTTCTGTTAAATCTGACAATTCATCTTGATGGTTGTAAAGTCGTCTCAAATAAAACTGTGAAGGACCTAGGCGTTACTCTTGACCCTGATCTCTCTTTTGACGAACATATCAAGACTGTTTCAAGGACAGCTTTTTTCCATCTACGTAACATTGCAAAAATCAGAAATTTTCTGTCCAAAAATGATGCAGAAAAATTAATCCATGCATTTGTTACTTCTAGATTAGACTACTGCAATGCTCTATTTTCCGGCTACCCGGATAAAGCACTAAATAAACTTCAGTTAGTGCTAAATACGGCTGCTAGAATCCTGACTAGAACCAAGAAATTTGATCATATTACTCCAGTGCTAGCTTCCCTACACTGGCTTCCTGTTAAGGCAAGGGCTGATTTCAAGGTTTTACTGTTAACCTATAAAGCGTTACATGGGCTTGCTCCTACCTATCTTTCCGAGTTGGTCCTGCCGTACATACCAATACGTACGCTACGGTCACAAGACGCAGGCCTCCTAATTGTCCCTAGAATTTCTAAGCAAACAGCGGGAGGCAGGGCTTTCTCCTATAGATCTCCATTTTTATGGAACAGTCTGCCTACCCATGTGAGAGACGCAGACTCGGTCTCAACCTTTAAGTCTTTACTGAAGACTTATCTCTTCAGTAGGTCATATGATTGAGTGTAGTCTGGCCCAGGAGTGTGAAGGTGAACGGAAAGGCTGGAGCAACGAACAGCCCTTGCTGTCTCTGCCAGGCCGGTTCCCCTCTCCACTGGGGTTCTCTGCCTCTAACCCTGTTGCAGGGGCTGAGTCACTGGCCTGCTGGTGCTCTTTCATGCCGTCCCTGGGAGGGGTGCGTCACTTGAGTGGGTTGAGTTACTGACGTGATCTTCCTGTCTGGGTTGGCGCCCCCCCCCCCCTTGGTTTGTGCTGTGGTGGAGACCTCTGTGGGCTATACTCGGCCTTGTCTCAGGATTGTAAGTTGGTGGTTGGGGATATCCCTCTAGTGGTGCGGGGGCTGTGCTTTGGCGGAGTGGGTGGGGTTATATCCTTCCTGTTTGGCCCTGTCCGGGGGTTTCTTCGGATGGGGCCACAGTGTCTCCGGACCGCTCCTGTCTCAGCCTCCAGTATTTATGCTGCAGTAGTTTATGTGTCGGGGGGCTGGGGTTAGTTGGTTATACCTGGAGTACTTCTCCTGTCTTATCCAGTGTCCTGTGTGAATTTAAGTATGCTCTCTCTAATTCTCTCGTTCTCTCTTTCTCTCTGAGAACCTGAGCCCTAGGACCATACGTCAGGACTACCGGGCATGATGACACCCTGCTGCCCCCAGTCCGCCTGGCCTTGCTGCTATTCCAGTTTCAACTGTTCTGCCTGCGGCTACGAAACCCCTACCTGTCCCAGACCTGCTGTTTTCAACTCTAAATGATCGGCTATGAAAAGCCAACTGAGAGACCTGAGCCCTAGGACCATACGTCGGGACTACCGGCCGTGGTGACTCCTTGCTATCCCCAGTCCGCCTGGCCTTGCTGCTATTCCAGTTTAAACTGTTCTGACTGCGGTTATGGAACCCCTACCTGTCCCAGACCTGCTGTTTTAAACTCTAATGATCGGCTATGAAAAGCCAACTGAGATTTATTCCTGATTATTATTTGACCATGCTTGTCACTTATGAACATTTTTGAACATCTTGGCATGGTTCTGTTATAATCTCCACCCGGCACAGCCAGAAGAGGACTGGCCACCCCTCATAGCCTGGTTCCTCTCTAGGTTTCTTCCTAGGTTTTGCCTTTCTAGGGAGTTTTTCCTAGCCACCGTGCTTCTACACCTGCATTACTAGCTGTTTGGGGTTTTAGGCTGGGTTTCTGTACAGCACTTCGAGATATTAGCTGATGTAAGAAGGGCTATATAAAATAAAATTGATTGATTGATTGATTGATATACATAACTGAGTATCCTCTGGTGGCAGAGCATTCCACGATGACATGGCTCTATACATAACTGAGTATCCTCTGGTGGCAGAGCATTCCACAATGACATGGCTCTATACATCACTGAGTATCCTCTGGTGGCAGAGCATTCCACGATGACATGGCTCTATACATAACTGAGTATCCTCTGTTGGCAGAGCATTCCACGATGACATGGCTCTATACATCACTGAGTATCCTCTGGTGGCAGAGCATTCCACGATGACATGGTTCTATACATAACTGAGTATCCTCTGGTGGCAGAGCATTCCACGATGACATGGCTCTATACATAACTGAGTATCCTCTGGTGGCAGAGCATTCCACGATGACATGGCTCTATACATCACTGAGTATCCTCTGTTGGCAGAGTATTCCATGATGACATGGCTCTATACATCACTGAGTATCCTCTGGTGGCAGAGCATTCCACGATGACATGGCTCTATACATAACTGAGTATCCTCTGGTGGCAGAGCATTCCACGATGACATGGCTCTATACATAACTGAGTATCCTCTGGTGGCAGAGCATTCCACGATGACATGGCTCTATACATAACTGAGTATCCTCTGGTGGCAGAGCATTCCATGATGACATGGCTCTATACATCACTGAGTATCCTCTGGTGGCAGAGCATTCCATGATGACATGGCTCTATACATAACTGAGTATCCTCTGGTGGCAGAGCATTCCATGATGACATGGCTCTATACATCACTGAGTATCCTCTGGTGGCAGAGCATTCCATGATGACATGGCTCTATACATAACTGAGTATCCTCTGGTGGCAGAGCATTCCATGATGACATGGCTCTATACATCACTGAGTATCCTCTGGTGGCAGAGCATTCCATGATGACATGGCTCTATACATCACTGAGTATCCTCTGGTGGCAGAGCATTCCATGATGACATGGCTCTATACATAACTGAGTATCCTCTGGTGGCAGAGCATTCCATGATGACATGGCTCTATACATAACTGAGTATCCTCTGGTGGCAGAGCATTCCATGATTACATGGCTCTATACATAACTGAGTATCCTCTGGTGGCAGAGCATTCCATGATGACATGGCTCTATACATCACTGAGTATCCTCTGGTGGCAGAGCATTCCATGATGACATGGCTCTATACATCACTGAGTATCCTCTGGTGGCAGAGCATTCCATGATGACATGGCTCTATACATAACTGAGTATCCTCTGGTGGCAGAGCATTCCACGATGACATGGCTCTATACATAACTGAGTATCCTCTGGTGGCAGAGCATTCCACGATGACATGGCTCTATACATAACTGAGTATCCTCTGGTGGCAGAGCATTCCACAATGACATGGCTCTATACATCACTGAGTATCCTCTGGTGGCAGAGCATTCCACGATGACATGGCTCTATACATAACTGAGTATCCTCTGTTGGCAGAGCATTCCACGATGACATGGCTCTATACATCACTGAGTATCCTCTGGTGGCAGAGCATTCCACGATGACATGGCTCTATACATAACTGAGTATCCTCTGGTGGCAGAGCATTCCACGATGACATAGCTCTATACATAACTGAGTATCCTCTGGTGGCAGAGCATTCCATGATGACATGGCTCTATACATAACTGAGTATCCTCTGGTGGCAGAGCATTCCATGATGACATGGCTCTATACATAACTGAGTATCCTCTGGTGGCAGAGCATTCCAGGATGACATGGCTCTATACATCACTGAGTATCCTCTGGTGGCAGAGCATTCCACGATGACATGGCTCTATACATAACTGAGTATCCTCTGGTGGCAGAGCATTCCATGATGACATGGCTCTATACTTAACTGAGTATCCTCTGGTGGCAGAGCATTCCATGATGACATGGCTCTATACATAACTGAGTATCCTCTGGTGGCAGAGCATTCCATGATGACATGGCTCTATACATCACTGAGTATCCTCTGGTGGCAGAGCATTCCATGATGACATGGCTCTATACATCACTGAGTATCCTCTGGTGGCAGAGCATTCCATGATGACATGGCTCTATACATAACTGAGTATCCTCTGGTGGCAGAGCATTCCATGATGACATGGCTCTATACATAACTGAGTATCCTCTGGTGGCAGAGCATTCCATGATGACATGGCTCTATACATCACTGAGTATCCTCTGGTGGCAGAGCATTCCATGATGACATGGCTCTATACATCACTGAGTATCCTCTGGTGGCAGAGCATTCCATGATGACATGGCTCTATACATAACTGAGTATCCTCTGGTGGCAGAGCATTCCACGATGACATGGCTCTATACATAACTGAGTATCCTCTGGTGGCAGAGCATTCCACGATGACATGGCTCTATACATAACTGAGTATCCTCTGGTGGCAGAGCATTCCACAATGACATGGCTCTATACATCACTGAGTATCCTCTGGTGGCAGAGCATTCCACGATGACATGGCTCTATACATAACTGAGTATCCTCTGTTGGCAGAGCATTCCACGATGACATGGCTCTATACATCACTGAGTATCCTCTGGTGGCAGAGCATTCCACGATGACATGGCTCTATACATAACTGAGTATCCTCTGGTGGCAGAGCATTCCACGATGACATAGCTCTATACATAACTGAGTATCCTCTGGTGGCAGAGTATTCCATGATGACATGGCTCTATACATAACTGAGTATCCTCTGGTGGCAGAGCATTCCATGATGACATGGCTCTATACATAACTGAGTATCCTCTGGTGGCAGAGCATTCCAGGATGACATGGCTCTATACATCACTGAGTATCCTCTGGTGGCAGAGCATTCCACGATGACATGGCTCTATACATAACTGAGTATCCTCTGGTGGCAGAGCATTCCATGATGACATGGCTCTATACTTAACTGAGTATCCTCTGGTGGCAGAGCATTCCACAATAACATGGCTCTATACATAACTGAGTATCCTCTGGTGGCAGAGCATTCCACGATGACATGGCTCTATACATAACTGAGTATCCTCTGGTGGCAGAGCATTCCACGATGACATGGCTCTATACATCACTGAGTATCCTCTGGTGGCAGAGCATTCCACGATGACATGGCTCTATACATAACTGAGTATCCTCTGGTGGCAGAGCATTCCACGATGACATGGCTCTATACATCACTGAGTATCCTCTGGTGGCAGAGCATTCCACGATGACATGGCTCTATACATAACTGAGTATCCTCTGGTGGCAGAGCATTCCACGATGACATGGCTCTATACATAACTGAGTATCCTCTGGTGGCAGAGCATTCCATGATGACATGGCTCTATACATAACTGAGTATCCTCTGGTGGCAGAGCATTCCATGATGACATGGCTCTATACATCACTGAGTATCCTCTGGTGGCAGAGCATTCCATGATGACATGGCTCTATACATAACTGAGTATCCTCTGGTGGCAGAGCATTCCAGGATGACATGGCTCTATACATCACTGAGTATCCTCTGGTGGCAGAGCATTCCATGATGACATGGCTCTATACATAACTGAGTATCCTCTGGTGGCAGAGCATTCCATGATGACATGGCTCTATACATAACTGAGTATCCTCTGGTGGCAGAGCATTCCATGATGACATGGCTCTATACATAACTGAGTATCCTCTGGTGGCAGAGCATTCCTTGATGACATGGCTCTATACATAACTGAGTATCCTCTGGTGGCAGAGCATTCCATGATGACATGGCTCTATACATAACTGAGTATCCTCTGGTGGCAGAGCATTCCATGATGACATGGCTCTATACATCACTGAGTATCCTCTGGTGGCAGAGCATTCCATGATGACATGGCTCTATACATAACTGAGTATCCTCTGGTGGCAGAGCATTCCATGATGACATGGCTCTATACATAACTGAGTATCCTCTGGTGGCAGAGCATTCCATGATGACATGGCTCTATACATAACTGAGTATCCTCTGGTGGCAGAGCATTCCACAATGACATGGCTCTATACATCACTGAGTATCCTCTGGTGGCAGAGCATTCCATGATGACATGGCTCTATACATAACTGAGTATCCTCTGGTGGCAGAGCATTCCATGATGACATGGCTCTAACCCTAACCCATTCCATGGTACCGTGAAGAAACCCATAGTCTGGTGCGGTACATACAGTATGTCTATTTGAAGTGTATGTAAATAGATTGTACAGGACAGACAGACGGCAAGCGGTACCGGAGCGCCAAGTGTAGGTCCAAAAGGCTTCTTAACAAACTCACAGACAGAGAGAGAGAGAGAGAGAGAGAGAGAGAGAGAGAGAGAGAGAGAGAGAGAGAGAGAGAGAGAGAGAGAGAGAGAGAGAGAGAGAGAGAGAGAGAGAGAGAGAGAGAGAGAGAGAGACAGACAGACAGACAGACAGACAGACAGACAGACAGACAGACAGACAGACAGACAGACAGACAGACAGACAGACAGACAGACAGACAGACAGACAGACAGACAGACAGACAGACAGACAGACAGACAGACAGACAGACAGACAGACAGACAGACAGACAGACAGACAGACAGACAGACAGACAGAGACAGCCATATGGTACACTACTGACCTGCCTCATTGCTCATTCCATTTCCCTATAGAGGTATATCTGGAAGTATACTACCGACCTGCGCCATTGTCCAACATTTCTAACATTTCAATAACACTCCTTATGTAGGTTTGAAATATAGTTGACAAATGACACTGTAATGTTTGTTATGATCATGACATCATCACACCACCCACTGCACTGCTAACAGCTGGATGACTAACACACACACACTCCTCCTCATCACCCATTGGTCTGAAGAGTCAAGCATTCCATACCACGTGTCAGTGTTCACACACACTGTGTCCCTGATTTATCTATCTATCTGCTAAGACACAGGGCCCATCCCAAATAGCACCCTATTCCCTATATAGCGCACTCCGTTTTTCTGGCACGGTTTTACACTGTTTCCAGCCGTGGTGTGTGTCCATCTGCTGCTCTGCCACCTGATACACTCAACAGGAGGCGTCCAGCTGCAGCATAGCTCTGCTAGTCAATAACAACTGGTAAACCACCAACTGTTGTTCTGGAGGCCTGGGCCCTGGGCAGGACCAGTGATGGCAGAGCTTAGCCATGCCTTGTGGGTAGGGGAATGTCGGGCTGGTTAACCCTCCTACTGACCACTGAGAGGACAGGAAGGAACCCTGAGTGTTCAAAGAAAAATCTCATTTTATTGGTCGCATACACATATTTAGCAGATGTTATTGCGGGTGCAGCGAAATGCTTGTGTTCCTAGCTCCAACAGTGCAGAAGTATCTAACAATTCACAACAATACACAAATCTAAAAGTAAAAGAATGGAATTAAGAAATATATAAATATTAGATTGAGCAATGTCGGAGTGGCATTGACTAAAATACAGTAGAATACAGTATATATATATATATATATATATATGAAATGAGTAAAGCAGTATGTAAACATTATTAAAGTGACTAGTGTTCCATTATTAAAGTGACCAGTGATTCCATGTCTATGTATATAGGGCAGCAGCCTCTAAGGTGCAGGGTTGAGTAACCGGGTGGTAGCCGGCTAGTGATGGCTATTTAACAGTCTGATGGCCTTGAGATAGAAGCTGTTTTTCAGTCTCTCGGTCCCAGCTTTGATGCACCTGTACTGACCTTGCCTTCTGGATGATAGCGGGGTGAACAGGCCGTGGCTCGGGTGGTTGATGTCCTTGATGATCTTTTTGGCCTTCCTGTGACATCGGGTGCTGTATGTGTCCTGGAGGGCGGGTAGTTTGCCCCCGGTAATGCGTTCGGCAGACCGCACCACCCTCTGGAGAGCCCTGCGGTTGCAGGCGGTGCAGTTACCGTACCAAGCGGTGATATAGGCCGACAGGATGCTCTCAATTGTGCAAATGTAAAAGTTTGTGAGGGTCTTATGGGCCAAGACGAAATTCTTCAGCCTCCTTAGGTTGAAGAGGCACTGTCTGTGTTGAGCTGAATCTCAGGAGTGAGTCAAAGAACTACACTTCCCAGAGTGCACCAGCAGCAGCAAACCGGCTGCTTGTCACCTGATCAATCATTTTCACTGATTTGGAGCACCTGTGAAGGCATGGAGGGGCTCAGTCATTCAGAAGAACAAACTTCAGAGAGAAGACTCCAAGTTCACTCACAGGTTCAGTCCAAAGACGCCAATGGTAAAAGGCTTAAATGGTTAATTCATTTAAGTTATTTAGAATGTTTATTTAAATGTTTAAACTAATTTAAGTTCATTAAAATGTTTAATTAAAATGGTAACTTTTTGTTCTGTCTTTAAAGGTTTACAACCTAATTTACTGGCTAATTTACTGGACAGACCAATCAACTGAAAGCAAACTAAAAATAAAAAAGATTGAGTCAGGAATTTGAGTTGTCCCTGTGTCCTTTGGATGGTGAACAAGAGGAGGACTTGACAGTCTGTGTGGCACGGACCCTTGTGGGGCCCCAGTGTTGAGGATCAGCGTAGTGGAGGTGTTGTTTCCTACCTTCACCACATGGGGACGGCCCGTCAGGAAGTCCAGGACCCAGTTTCACAGGGCGGGGTTCAGACCCAGGGCCTCGAGCTTAATGATGAGCTTGGAGGGTACTATGGTGTTGAAGGCTGAGCTATAGTCAATGAACAGCATTCTTACATAGGTATTCCTCTTGTCCAGATGGGATAGGGCAGTGTGCAGTGCGATGGCGATTGCATCATCTGTGGATCTATTGGGGCGGTATGAAAATTGAAGTAGGTCTAGTGTGTCAGGTAAGGTAGAGGTGATATGAATCTTAACTAGCCTCTCAAAGTACTTCATGATGACAGAAGTGAGTGCTATGGTGCAATAGTCATTTAGTTAAATTACCTTTGCTTTATTGGGTACAGGAACAATGGTGGACATCTTGAAGCATGTGGGAACAGCAGACTGGGATAGGGAGAGATTTAATATGTCCGTAAACACTCCAGCAAGCTGGTCTGTGCATACTCTGAGGACGCGGCTAGGGATGCCGTCTGGGCCGGCAGGCTTGCGAGGGTTAACACGTTTAAATGTCTTACTCACATCGGCCACGGTGAACGAGAGCCCACAGTCCTTGGGAGCGGCCCGCGTCGGTGGCACTGTGTTATCCTCAAAGTGGGCGAAGAAGGTGTTTAGCTTGTCTGGGAGCAAGACGTCGGTGTCCGCGATGTGGCTGGTTTTCCCTTTATAATCCCTGATTGTCTCTAGACCCTGTAGAGCCGTTGAATTGCGACTCCACTTTGTCTCTGTACTGACGTTTTGCCTGTTTGATTGCCTAACGGAGGGAATAACTACACTGTTTGTATTCAAACATATTCCCAGTTACCTTGCCGTGGTTAAATGTGGTGGTTCACGCTTTGGGTAGGTTTTAATAGTCACAGTGGGAACAACATCCCCTATATACTTCCTGATGAACTCAGTCACCGTGTCCGTGTATACATCAATGTTATTCTCAGAGGCAACCAGGAACATATCCCAGTCCGCGTGATCAAAACAATCTTGAAGCATGGATTCCAATTGGTCAGACCAGCGTTGAATAGACTTTAGCACGGGTACTTCCTGTTTGAGTTTCTGCCTATAGGAAGGGAGGAGCAGAATGGAGTCGTGATCTGATTTGCTGAAGGGAGGGCGGGGCAGGGCCTTGCAGCCATCCCGGAAGGGGGAGTAACAGTGGTTGAGCGCTTTAGCAGTGCGAGTACTACAGGCAATGAGTTGAGCTTCAGTAGCGTTTTCTTCAAATTTGCTTTGTTAAAATCCCCAGATACAATAAATGCGGCCTCAGTATATGTGGTTTCCAGTTTGCACAAAGTCCAGTATAGTTTATTGAAGGCCTCGTGGTATCGGCTTGAGGGGGAATATACATGGCTGTGTAGAGAATTCTCTTGGGAGGTAATACGGTCGGCATTTGATTGTGAGGTATTCTAGGTCGGGTGACCAAAAGGACTTGAGTTTCTGTACGTTATCACAATCACACCATGAGTAGTTAATCATGAAACATACACCACCGCCTTTCTTCTTCCCGGAGAGTTCTTTATTCCTGTCTGCACAATGTACTGAGAACCCAGCTGGCTGTATGTATTGGGACAGTATAGCTGGAGAGAGCCATGATATTGTGAAACAGAGTATGTTACAGTCCCCGATGTCTCTCTGGAAGGAGATCCTCGCCCTGAGCTCGTCTACTGTATTGTCCAGGGACTGAACATTAGCTAGTAATACACTCGGAAGCGGTGGATGGTGTGCACGCCTCCTGAGTCGGACTAGAAGTCCACTCCGAATACCTCTTCACCGCCAACGGCATCTTGGAGAAGCCTCTGAGATAAGTTCAATTGCCCTGGGGGGTACGAAAAAATAATCCAATTTTGAAAAGTCTTATTTCTGGTCATAATGTTGGTGAGTTATCGCCACTCTGATATCCAGAAGTTCTTTCCGGCTGTATGTAATAACACAAAACATTTCCTGGGCTAATAATGTAAGGAATAACACAAAGGTAGCCATGATTAGCTGTTCAGGAGTCTTATGGCTTGGGGGTAGAAGCTGTTGAGAAGCCTTTTGGACCTAGACTTGGCGCTCCGGTACCGCTTGCCATGTGGTAGCAGAGAGAACAGTCTATGACTAGGGTGGCTTGAGTCTTTGACAATTTTTAGGGCCTTCCTCTGACACCGCCTGGTATAGAGGTCCTGGATGGCAGGAAGCTTGGCCCCAGTGATGTTCTGATGACCCTCTGTAGTGCCTTGCGGTCGGAGGCCGAGCAGTTGCCATACCAGGCGGTGATGCAACCAGTCAGGATGCTCTCAATGGTGCAGCTGTATAACTTTTTGAGGATCTGAGGACCCATGCCAAATCTTTTCAGTCTCCTGAGGGGGAATAGGCTTTCTTGGTGTGTTTGGACCATGATAGGTTGTTGGTGATGTTGACACCAAGGAACTTGAAGCTCTCAACCTGTTCCACTACAGCAGCATAGAGCAGCACTGCTACTCTGAGACGCTGAATGGACGTGGGGGACAGATCCTAGAGCAGACCTGGCAGTGTGACAACAACCTCTCCCTCAATGTCATTAAGATCATGGTCCAAACACACGACAATGCCTCTTCCTCCTCAGGAAGCTAAAAAGATTTGGAATGGGCCCTCAGATCCTCAGCTAGACTGTAATCCCACACCCATAGACTACAGCTGAGTGTTCAACACCATAGTACGCTCCAAGCTCATCACCATGCTAAGGACCCTGGGACTCAACACCATAGTACGCTCCAAGCTCATCACCATGCTAAGGACCCTGGGACTCAAAACCTCCCTCCGCAACTCGATCCTGGACTTCCTGACGGGCCGCCCCCAGGTGTTGAGGGTCGGCAAGAACACCGCCACGCGGACCCTCAGCACAGGGGCTCCTCAGAGGTGTGTGCTTAGTCCCCTCCTGCACTCCCTGTTCACCCACGACTGCGTCAACACCATCATCAAGTTTGCTGATGACAAGAAGGTGGTAGGCCTGATCACCTATGGCGATGAGTCAGCCTACCGGGAGGAGGTCACAGACTTAGCAGTTTGGCGCCAGGACAACAACCTCTCCCTCAACTTCAGTAAGACCAAGGAGCTGATCGTGGAGAATAGGAGAAAGTGTAACTGTATAACTTTTTGAGGATCCGAGGGCCCACGCCTAATCTTTTCAGCCTCCTTAAGGGAAAGAAGCGCTATTGTACCCTTTCACGACTGTGCAGGTGTGTGTTAAGTCCTTAGTGATATTTTGCTCTTTTGCACCCCAATATCTCTATTTGCACATAATCTCTTGCACATCTAGCATTCCAGTGTTAATACTAATTGTAATTATTTTGCACTATGGCCTATTTATTGCCTTACCTCCATAACTTGCTACATTTGCACACACTGTATATATAATTATCTGTTGTATTTTTTGACTTTGTTTTGTTTACCCCATATGTAACTCTGTGTTGTTGTTTTTATTGCACTACTTTGCTTTATCTTGGCCAGGTCGCAGTTGTAAATGAGAACTTGTTCTCAACTGGCTTACCTGGTTAAATAAAGGTGAAATAAATAAAAAATATATACGGCAAGGCTGCTACATACAATACATGGTAGAAACCAAAACATACCAATACAGCAGGTCTACATCAGTATACCAGAGTACACCCACATCCTCACAGGAATCCAAGTAAATGTCAGTCAGATTTTGCTAATCCCCTAATTTCATTGAATCACTTTCATCCAGACCTACTCTGGGCTCTTCTGTGCCACGGAACTTGTTCTCAACTGGCTTACTGGTTACCTGGTTACCTGGTTAAATTAAGGTGAAATAAAAAAAAGTGGAACTTAAAGCTCTTGACCCCGTCAATGTGGATGGAGTATCTGCTGCCTCAGTTTTTATGATGGCAATTTGCATACACTCCAGAATTTTATGAAGAGTGATCAAATGAATTGCAATTAATTGCAAAGTCCCTCTTTGCCATGAAAATGAAATTAATCACCAAAAAACATTTCCACTGCATTTCAGCCCTGCCACAAAAGGACCAGCTGACATCATGACAGTGATTCTCTCATTAACACATCTGAGAGTGTTGACGAGGACAAGGCTGGAGATCACTCTGTCATGCTGATTGAGTTAGAATAACAGACTGGAAGCTTTAAAAGGAGGGTGGTGCTTGAAATCATTGTTCTTCCTCTGTTAACCATGGTTACCTGCAAGGAAACAAGTGCCATCATCATTGCTTTGCACAAAAAGGGCTTCACAGGCAAGGATATTGCTGCTAGTAAGATTGTACCTGTTAAAAGTTAGATGGGAGGTGTTGAATGGAATTGAAGGATGGGACTAATAACAACTAACAACAAACAATAACAAGATAACTAATAATGTAAGCATACTGTGTCCATAAGAAGTATATAGGTTGTAGGTTGGGAGCTTTTGTGAAAGAGCACAGTTAGAAAGATATGGCATATAGAAGCAAACCGGATGGACATCATGAAAATGATCGGAGAGGTTGAGAGTAGAAGAAGTTCAGGAGCAAAAACAAATAAAATATAATTATTGTAAAATTGCCTCTGTCTCCATAAAATGTAGATAGTGAGTATGAGCTGGAAGTAGAGGCCTAAGCGTTGTTGTTCACTAGTTTACTCCAAGTAGGGAAAGGATGGCGGGGTTGGAAAGTAATATATATATATATATAATTATTTTTTTTAAAGGATGTGTATGTATGTATGTCTGTGGGTATGTATGTGTGTGTGTATATGTGTATATATATATATATATATATATATGTATATGTATGTATATATATATATATATATATATAAACATGGGGGATTGGAAATGATGCAGACAATTACATTGATGGAAGTTACAATCTATCTGCAATATTAAGCTGAATTAAATTAAAATAAAAAAATAAAAAAATATTGCACCTAATCAACCATTTATCGGATCATCAATAACTTCAAGGAGAGAGGTTCAATTGTCGTGAAGAAGGCTTCAGGGCGCCCAAAAAAAGTCCAGCAAGCGCCAGGACCGTCTCCTAAAGTTGATTCAGCTGCGGGATCGGGGCACCACCAGTGCAGAACTTGCTCAGGAATGGCAGCAGGCAGGTGTGAGTGCATCTGCACGCACAGTGAGGGGAAGACTTTTGGAGGATGGCCTGGTGTCAAGAAGGGCAGCGAGGAAGCCACTTCTCTCCAGGAAAAACATCAGGGACAGACTGATATTCTGCAAAAGGTACAGGGATTGGACTGCTGAGGACTGGGGTAAAGTCATTTTCTAGATGAATCCCCTTTCCGATTGTTTGGGTCATCCGGAAAAAAGCTTGTCCGGAGAAGACAAGGTGATCGCTACCATCAGTCCTGTGTCATGCCAACAGTAAAGCATCCTGTGACCATTCATGTGTGGGGTTGCTTCTCAGCCAAGGGAGTGGGCTCACTCACAATTTTGCCTAAGAACACAGCCATGAATAAAGAATGGTACCAACACATCCTCCGAGATCAACTTCTCGATCCTCAAGAGGCGGGTGGACAAACAAAACCCCACAAATTCTGACAAACTCCAAGCATTGATTATGCAAGAATGGGCTGCCATCAGTCAGGATGTGGCCCAGAAGTTAATTGACAGCATGCCAGGGCGGATTGCAGAGGTCTTGAAAAAGAAGGGTCAACACTGCAAATATTGACCCTTTGCATAAACTTAATGTAATTGTCAATAAAAGCCTTTGACACTTATGGAATGCTTGTAATTATACTTCAGGATACCATAGTAACATCTGACAAAAATATCTAAAAACACTGAAGCAGCGAACCTTGTGAAGACCAATACTGGTGTCATTCTCAAAACGTTTGACCACGACTGTACAGTACAGTACTCTAAACGCATAACACTAACTTTTTCACAAGCACCAAACAGGGCTTGGCCACTTTACACCTTTATTTGGCTCAGTTACTGGTGGAACTGGTTATTTTGGCAGTAATAGAATATTGAAACAGCTTCTGACTAACCACTACCCTTTCCTGTTTGACATGCTTCTGAATAACGTTTCAACTCCAAAATACACTTTTCCCTCTCACACCCATATTACTTTAGCCATCTTTCCTTGGGCCAATATGGACATTTTATAAAACATTTTGTCTCAAAGCTCGGAGCCAGCCAGTTCAGTAATCTACTCTGGTGATCCAGGCTGTAGTAGAACAAAGCTCCACTGAGTGAGGTCCAGCCTGCAGACTGAACTCTGCTTCCGTCAACATGGAACTAAAGACCTTCTGCTGCTTACACTGGGATCTGGTCTAAAGTAGTGTACTATAACCCATAGGGATCCGGTCTAAAGTAGCGCACTATAACCCATAGGGATCCGGTCTAAAGTAGTGTACTATAACCCATAGGGCTCCGGTCTAAAGTAGTGCACTATATCCCCATAGGGCTCTGGTCTAAAGTAGCGCACTATATCCCCATAGGGCTCTGGTCTAAAGTAGTGCACTATAACCCATAGGGCTCTGGTCTAAAGTAGTGCACTATAACCCATAGGGATCCGGTCTAAAGTAGTGTACTATAACCCATAGGGATCCGGTCTAAAGTAGTGTACTATATCCCATAGGGATCCGGTCTAAAGTAGTGTACTATAACCCATAGGGCTCTGGTCTAAAGTAGTGCACTATATCCCATAGGGATCCGGTCTAAAGTAGTGCACTATAACCCATAGGGCTCTGGTCTAAAGTAGTGCACTATATCCCCATTGGGCTCTGGTCTAAAGTAGTGCACTATAACCCATAGGGCTCCGGTCTAAAGTAGTGTACTATAACCCATAGGGCTCCGGTCTAAAGTAGTGTACTATAACCCATAGGGCTCCGGTCTAAAGTAGTGCACTATATCCCCATTGGGCTCTGGTCTAAAGTAGTGCACTATAACCCATAGGGCTCCGGTCTAAAGTAGTGTACTATAACCCATAGGGCTCCGGTCTAAAGTAGTGCACTATATCCCCATTGGGCTCTGGTCTAAAGTAGTGCACTATAACCCATAGGGCTCCGGTCTAAAGTAGTGTACTATAACCCACAGGGATCCGGTCTAAAGTAGTGTACTATAACCCATAGGGCTCCGGTCTAAAGTAGTGTACTATAACCCATAGGGCTCCGGTATAAAGTAGTGCACTATATCCCCATTGGGCTCTGGTCTAAAGTAGTGCACTATAACCCATAGGGCTCCGGTCTAAAGTAGTGTACTATAACCCATAGGGCTCCGGTCTAAAGTAGTGCACTATAACCCATAGGGCTCTGGTCTAAAGTAGTGTACTATAACCCATAGGGTTCCGGTCTAAAGTAGTGCACTATAACCCCTAGGGCTCTGGTCTAAAGTAGTGCACTATAACCCATAGGGCTCCGGTCTAAAGTAGTGTACTATAACACATAGGGCTCTGGTCTAAAGTAGTGTACTATAACCCCTAGGGCTCCGGTCTAAAGTAGTGCACTATAACCCATAGGGCTCTGGTCTAAAGTAGTGTACTATAACCCCTAGGGCTCCGGTCTAAAGTAGTGCACTATATCCCATAGGGATCCGGTCTAAAGTAGTGCACTATAACCCATAGGGCTCTGGTCTAAAGTAGTGCACTATATCCCCATTGGGCTCTGGTCTAAAGTAGTGCACTATAACCCATAGGGCTCCGGTCTAAAGTAGTGTACTATAACCCATAGGGCTCCGGTCTAAAGTAGTGTACTATAACCCATAGGGCTCCGGTCTAAAGTAGTGCACTATAACCCATAGGGCTCTGGTCTAAAGTAGTGCACTATAACCCATAGGGCTCTGGTCTAAAGTAGTGCACTATAACCCATAGGGATCCGGTCTAAAGTAGTGCACTATAACCCATAGGGTTCCGGTCTAAAGTAGTGCACTATAACCCCTAGGGCTCTGGTCTAAAGTAGTGTACTATAACCCATAGGGATCCGGTCTAAAGTAGTGCACTATATCCCCATTGGGCTCTGGTCTAAAGTAGTGCACTATAACCCATAGGGCTCTGGTCTAAAGTAGTGCACTATAACCCATAGGGCTCTGGTCTAAAGTAGTGCACTATAACCCATAGGGCTCTGGTCTAAAGTAGTGCACTATAACCCATAGGGCTCTGGTCTAAAGTAGTGCACTATAACCCATAGGGCTCTGGTCTAAAGTAGTGCACTATAACCCATAGGGCTCTGGTCTAAAGTAGTGCACTATATCCCCATAGGGCTCTGGTCTAAAGTAGTGCACTATAACCCATAGGGCTCTGGTCTAAAGTAGTGTACTATATCCCCATAGGGCTCTGGTCTAAAGTAGTGTACTATATCCCCATAGGGCTCTGGTCTAAAGTAGTGTACTATATCCCCATAGGGCTCTGGTCTAAAGTAGTGTACTATATCCCCATAGGGCTCTGGTCTAAAGTAGTGCACTATAACCCATAGGGCTCTGGTCTAAAGTAGTGCACTATAACCCATAGGGTTCCGGTCTAAAGTAGTGCACTATATCCCATAGGGTTCCGGTCTAAAGTAGTGCACTATAACCCATAGGGTTCCGGTCTAAAGTAGTGCACTATAACCCATAGGGCTCTGGTCTAAAGTAGTGCACTATAACCCATAGGGCTCTGGTCTAAAGTAGTGTACTAGAAAGGGAATAGGGTGCCATTTGGGAAACAGTATCAGGATGACAGCTGCCTAGTCTGGTAGAGGAACAACACTGGAGACTTAAGTATGATGGTTTGGGCAGAAATTTGACCAGATGGCAGAGTTGTGGTTATTAAATATTCACATGCACAGCAGTAGAATACTCAATGAACTACAGTACTACCCAATGAACTACAGTACTACTCAATGAACTACAGTACTATTCAATGAACTACAGTACTATTCAATGAACTACAGTACTACTCACTGAACTACAGTACTATTCAATGAACTACAGTACTACTCAATGAACTACAGTACTATTCAATGAACTACAGTACTACTCAATGAACTTCAGTACTACTTCACTGAGTAGTTTTGATATAATGGCGCCAGAGGGGTTGGCTGCCGTTTTACAGGCTCCTAACCAACTGTGCTATTTTGTTAGTTTTTTCGCATTGTTTGTAACTTATTTTGTACATAATGTTGCTGCTACCATCTCAAATGAACAAAATTAGCTTCTGGATATCAGAACAGCGATTACTCCCCTTGAACTGGACAAAGGTTTTTTATTTAAAGAGTCCGACATGAAGGATATACTGCTTCCCCGAGACCAGGCCCAAATCCCTGTCACTCGCGTGAAGAAAATATGGAAATACAGGGGACGGAGATCAGGGTGCCTTGTGAGAATTTGTCGGCGAGTGGGTAACCTGCCTCTACCATCCGTTCTATTGGCCAACATGCAATCACTGGAAAATAAACGTGATGATCTCCGTTCAAGATTATCCTACCAATGAGACATTAAAAACTGTAATATCTTATGTTTCACCGAGTCGTGGCTGAACAACGACATGGATAATATAGAGCTGGCTGGGTGTTCCATCGGCAGGACAGAACAGCTACACTACCGTTCAAATGTTTGGGGTCACTTAGAAATGTCCTTGTTTTTGAAAGAAAAGCATTTATTTTGTCTATTAAAATAACATCAAAGTGATCAGAAATACAGTGTAGACATTGTTAAATGTTGTAAATGGCTATTGTAGCTGGAAACGGCTGATTTTTAATGGAATAACTACATAGGCGTACAGAGGCCCATTATCAGCAACCATCAGTCCTGTGTTCCAATGGCACGTTGTGTTTGCTAATTCAAGTTTATCATTTTAAAAGGCAAATTGATCATTACCCTTTGCAATTATGTTAGCACAGCTGAAAACTGTTGTGCTGATTAAAGAGGCAATAAAACTGGCCTTCTTGAGACTAGTTGAGTATCTAGAGCATCAGCAATTGTGGGTTCGATTACAGGCTCAAAATGGCCAGAAACAAATAATTTTCTTCTGAAACTCGTCAGTCTATTCTTGTTCTGAGAAATGAAAGCTATTTCATGCGAGAAATTGCCAAGAATCTGAAGATCTCATACAACGCTGTGTACTACTCCCTTCACAGAACAGCACAAACTTGCTCTAACCAGAATAGAAAGAGGAGTGGGAGGCCCCGGTGCACAACTGAGCAAGAGGACAAATACATTAGAGTGTCTAGTTTGAGAAACAGACGCCTCCCAGTCTCTGATTGGGAACCACACCCGGCCAAACATAGACATACAACACATAGACTGAAACATAGAAAACACAACATAGAATATTCACACCCTGACTCAACATATAAGAGTCCCCTGAGTCAGAGCGTGACAGTACCCCCCCCAAAGGTGCGGACTCCGACCGCACAACATTTACATAACAGGGTAGGGGCCGGGTGGGCATTCCGCCTCGGAGGCGGATCTGGCTCCGGGCGTGACGACCACATACTCTCCGCCTCCCTGTTGCGCCCCTGGTCTGGTCTGGACCTAAGCGCGCTGCTTCCCCTCTCCTTCCTCCCACGAAGTACCAAGCCCTGTCTGGACCCTGGTGTGGGAGACCCCGAACCTGGAGAGGGGCTGACGTCTGGGTTTGGACTGGATTCGCTGACCGGAGCTGGCCCGGGCACCGGTGGAGCGGACTGCTCAGGCTCCGGACTGGAGCCGCTGACCGGAGCTGGACAGGACCCCGGTGGAGCGGACTGCTCTGGCTCCGGAGTGGAGCAGCTGACCGGAGCTGGATCGGGCACCGGTGGAGCGGACTGCTCTGGCTCCTGAGTGGAGCAGACACCGGTGGAACGGGCACGGGCCGTGCCGGACTGGACACACGCACCACTGGTCTGATGCGAGGAGAGTGTTCAGAGCACTGTAGAATGTATTTTGAGAAACACCCTGTGTCTCGTGTGTGTGTGGTTCTGTCTGTGGCCATCAGGCATCTTTACTCATGGATTCCACACCTTTAGAAACATTCGCTGTTAATCTTTCTAACCCATGTCTCTGTATTACAGACAGGTGATCAGCTGATCTTTTTAACCCCCCCCCCCCCCCCCCTCTCTCTCTCTCTCTCTGTGTTACAGACAGGAGAGCTGCTGAACTCCAAACTGAACCCCTCCTCTGACCTGGTGAAGAAACAGCTGAGCGAGCTCAGGGACCAATGGCAGGCACTGAAACAGACAGCAGCCAATCAGCACAGGGCACTGGGTGGGACCAGGAACCTGCAGGAGTTCAACAGGAAAGTAGACAAACTGGAGGCCTGGATTAAAGAGAAGGTACAACACCCTCATCCTTCTCTCCTGTCTTTCTATATTTCGCCCTCTCGTTCGTTTAGCATCTTCTCTCCATTTGTTGTCTGACCCTCACTGTATTTTCCTCTGCCTTGTCCTCTCCCCTGTCCTTCCCATCTGTGCCTCTCCTTTCTCACTGGTTTAATATTGTGTTAAGCAGGGCATGCGTTTTGTTCTCAGACAAATTATGGTTTGGTTTAAAACAACAGTAGGGTTAGAGCTAATTTAAGCAGCTCTGACATTACTATGTATCTTTAGGAGGAGGAACAGTCCCTGATGAAGGTCCTGGGAGAGAATACTAATAAACTACATCTGACCAGGAAGGTCCTAGACCTCAAACAGGTGAGTGCCTTGGGGTGGTGTGCCTTGACAACATACCTTTTCTTTTAGTTGTGTCACATTAGAAAAATACAGATAATGCAAAATGCAGAGGGGATAAGGGGCAGCCTTGTCTAGTTCCACAATAAAGAATGAAGGTAGCTGATATCATACTGAATACTGTATGCTTCTCCTATAGGACGAGCAGCTGTACAGGACTCTCCATGAGGAAATCAACCACCTGGCCCTGAAACTGGAGAAACAGGGGAGGGCGGAGGGCAAGAACATCTCTACCAGGAGGAAACACGTCAACAAGATGTACAGACTGGTCTATATGAACGATTGAATGACTGAAGGAAATAATTAGTTCATTAATTAATGATACAGTACAATAATACAGTACAATAATTACACTGATGTTGCCTCAACAGCAAGAGGGTCATTCAAACCTGTCCTGTTGTGCTTCCTATGTGCTGTAGGTGGTTGAAGGTCCATTCCCTCCTGAAGGACTACCATGAAGACCTTCAGCTGGCTCTGGAGGTCTCCTCCTTCTACCAACAAGCTGACAACACACTGTCTGCCATCAAAAACATGGTAGGGACCTGGAAATTTGTTTTAGTCTGTACACTCTTAGAAATAAGGGTTGGTTAGGGTACAGTATTGTTTCCGGCGGTACAAAAACAAAAAAACACAATGTACCTTCAGAGGTACACATATAATCTCACATGGTAACTTTTAAGACATATGTGAGGATTTGACATGTTTGGCGTGTGAATTCTTAGTTTGTTTTAGTCCGTTTTTAGCCTAATCTACAGCACTTTTTTTTTCTTTGTATCGTTTGGTTTAGAGTTTATATATATACACAGTACCAGTCAAAAGTTTGGACACACCTACTCATTCAAGGGTTTTTCTTTATTTTTACTATTTTCTACATAGTAGAATAATAGTGAAGACATCAAAACTATGAAATAACACATATGGAATCATGTAGTTACCAAAAAAGTGTTAAACAAATCAAGATATATTTTATATTTGAGACCCTTCAAATAGCCACCCTTTGCCTTGACAGCTTTGCACACTCTTGGCATTCTCTCAACCAGCTTCACCTGGAATGCTTTTCCAACAGTCTTGAAGGAGTTCCCACATATGCTGAGCACTTGTTGGCTGCTTTTCCTTCACTCTGCAGTCCGACTCATCCCAAAACATCTCAATTGGTTT